>NW_027478619.1:615687-841087 GCF_051014685.1 Ptiloglossa arizonensis | reverse complement strand
GTTTGGAGCAGCAGTATTGCGAAAAATTTGTTGTCTTCTTTACCAGTTCTTACTTCAAACTCCCATATCTCGCGAACGGATTGACCTAACCCAAAAATTCTTGTTGCATCTGAAACAAGAAACTCGCCCGATTACAACGGTATGTGTATTTTTTCCATAGGCCATTCTGGTTAAGCGTTTGGAGCAGCAGAATAGCGAAAAATTGTTTGCCTTCTCAACCATTTCTTGGCTTCAAACTCCCATATCTCGCGAACGGATTGACCTAACCCAAAAATTCCTGCTGCGTCTGAAAGTAGAAACTCGCCCGATTACAACGGTATGTGTATTTTTTCCCTAGGCCATTCTGGTTAAGCGTTTGGAGCAGCAGAATTGCGAAAAATTTTTTGCTTTCTCAACCATTTCTTGGCTTCAAACTGCCATATCTCGCGAACGGATTGACCTAACCCAAAAATTCCTATTGCATGTGAAAGTAGAAACTCGCCCGATTACAACGGTACGTGAATTTTTCCCTTAGGCCATTCTGGTTAAGCGATTGGAGCAGCAGAATTGCGAAAAATTGTTTGCCTTCTCAACCATTTCTTGGCTTCAAACTCCCATATCTCGCGAACGGATTGACCTAACCCAAAAATTCCTGCTGCGTCTGAAAGTAGAAACTCGCCCGATTACAACGGTATGTGTATTTTTTCCCTAGGCCATTCTGGTTAAGCGTTTGGAGCAGCAGAATTGCGAAAAATTTTTTGCTTTCTCAACCATTTCTTGGCTTCAAACTGCCATATCTCGCGAACGGATTGACCTAACCCAAAAATTCCTATTGCATGTGAAAGTAGAAACTCGCCCGATTACAACGGTATGTGTATTTTTTCATTAGGCCATTCTGGTTAAGCGTTTGGAGCAGCTGTAGTGCGAAAAATTTGTTGTCTCCTTTACCATTTCTTAGCTTCAAACTCCCATATCTCGCGAACGGATTGACCTAACCCAAAAATTCTTGTTGCATCTGAAAGAAGAAACTCGCCCGATTACAACGGTATGTGTATTTTTTCCCTAGGCCATTCTGGTTAAGCGTTTGGAGCAGCAGAATAGCGAAAAATTGTTTGCGTTTCAACCATTTCTTGGCTTCAAACTCCCATATCTCGCGAACGGATTGACCTAACCCAAAAATTCCTGTTGGGTCTGAAAGTAGAAACTCGCCCGATTACAACGGTATGTGTATTTCTTCCCTAGGCCATTCTGGTTAAGCGTTTGGAGCAGCAGAATTGCGAAAAATTTTTTGCCTTCTTTACCAGTTCTTAGCTTCAAACACCCATATCTCGCGAACGGATTGACCTAACCCAAAAATTCTTGTTGCATCTGAAACAAGAAACTCGCCCGATTACAACGGTATGTGTATTTTTTCCATAGGCCATTCTGGTTAAGCGTTTGGAGCAGCAGAATAGCGAAAAATTGTTTGCCTTCTCAACCATTTCTTGGCTTCAAACTCCCATATCTCGCGAACGGATTGACCTAACCCAAAAATTCCTGCTGCGTCTGAAAGTAGAAACTCGCCCGATTACAACGGTATGTGTATTTTTTCCCTAGGACATTCTGGTTAAGCGTTTGGAGCAGCAGAATTGCGAAAAGTTTTTTGCTTTCTCAACCATTTCTTGGCTTCAAACTGCCATATCTCGCGAATGGATTGACCTAACCCAAAAATTCCTATTGCATCTGAAAGTAGAAACACGCCCGATTACAACGGTACGTGTATTTTTCCCTTAGGCCATTCTGGTTAAGCGATTGGAGCAGCAGAATTGCGAAAAATTTATTGTCTTGTCAACCATTTCTTAGCTTGAAAGTCCCGTATCCCGCGAACGGATTGACCTAACCCAAAAATTCCTGTTGCGTCTTAAAGTAGAAACTCGCCCGATTACAACGGTATGTGTATTTTTTCCCTAGGCCATTCTGATTAAGCGTTTGGAGCAGCAGAAGTGCGAAAAATTTGTTGTCTTCATAACCATTTCTTGGCTTCAAACTCCCATATCTCGCGAACGGATTGACCTAACCCAATAATTCCTGTTGCGTCTGAAAGTAGAAACTCGCCCGATTACAACGGTATGTGTATTTTTTCATTAGGCCATTCTGGTTAAGCGTTTGGAGCAGCTGTAGTGCGAAAAATTTGTTGTCTCCTTTACCATTTCTTAGCTTCAAACTCCCATATCTCGCGAACGGATTGACCTAACCCAAAAATTCTTGTTGCATCTGAAAGAAGAAACTCGCCCGATTACAACGGTATGTGTATTTTTTCCCTAGGCCATTCTGGTTAAGCGTTTGGAGCAGCAGAATAGCGAAAAATTGTTTGCGTTCTCAACCATTTCTTGGCTTCAAACTCCCATATCTCGCGAACGGATTGACCTAACCCAAAAATTCCTGTTGGGTCTGAAAGTAGAAACTCGCCCGATTACAACGGTATGTGTATTTCTTCCCTAGGCCATTCTGGTTAAGCGTTTGGAGCAGCAGAATTGCGAAAAATTTTTTGCCTTCTTTACCAGTTCTTAGCTTCAAACACCCATATCTCGCGAACGGATTGACCTAACCCAAAAATTGTTGTTGCATCTGAAACAAGAAACTCGCCCGATTACAACGGTATGTGTATTTTTTCCATAGGCCATTCTGGTTAAGCGTTTGGAGCAGCAGAATAGCGAAAAATTGTTTGCCTTCTCAACAATTTCTTGGCATCAAACTCCCATATCTCGCGAACGGATTGACCTAACCCAAAAATTCCTGCTGCGTCTGAAAGTAGAAACTCGCCCGATTACAACGGTATGTGTATTTTTTCCCTAGGCCATTCTGGTTAAGCGTTTGGAGCAGCAGAATTGCGAAAAATTTTTTGCTTTCTCAACCATTTCTTGGCTTCAAACTGCCATATCTCGCGAACGGATTGACCTAACCCAAAAATTCCTATTGCATGTGAAAGTAGAAACTCGCCCGATTACAACGGTACGTGAATTTTTCCCTTAGGCCATTCTGGTTAAGCGATTGGAGCAGCAGAATTGCGAAAAATTTATTGTCTTGTCAACCATTTCTTAGCTTGAAAGTCCCATATCTCGCGAACGGATTGACCTAACCCAAAAATTCCTGTTGCGTCTGAAAGTACAAACTCGCCCGATTACAACGGTATGTGTATTTTTTCCCTAGGCCATTCTGATTAAGCGTTTGGAGCAGCAGAAGTGCGAAAAATTTGTTGTCTTCATAACCATTTCTTAGCTTCAAACTCCCATATCTCGCGAACGGATTGACCTAACCCAATAATTCCTGTTGCGTCTGAAAGTAGAAACTCGCCCGATTACAACGGTATGTGTATTTTTTCATTAGGCCATTCTGGTTAAGCGTTTGGAGCAGCTGTAGTGCGAAAAATTTGTTGTCTCCTTTACCATTTCTTAGCTTTAAACTCCCATATCTCGCGAACGGATTGACCTAACCCAAAAATTCCTGCTGCATCTGAAAGTAGAAACTCGCCCGATTACAACGGTATGTGTATTTTTTCCCTAGGCCATTCTGGTTAAGCGTGTGCAGCAGCAGAATTTGCGAAAAATTTTTTGCCTTCTCAACCATTTCTTGGCTTCAAACTCCCATATCTCGCGAACGGATTGACTTAACCCAAAAATTCCTGTTGCGTCTGAAAGTAGAAACTCGCCCGATTACAACGGTATGTGTATTTTTTCCATAGGCCACACTGGTTAAGCGTTTGGAGCAGCAGAATAGCGAAAAATTGTTTGCCTTCTCAACCATTTCTTGGCTTCAAACTGCCATATCTCGCGAACGGATTGACCTAACCCAAAAATTCTTGTTGCATCTGAAACAAGAAACTCGCCCGATTACAACGGTATGTGTATTTTTTCCCTAGGCCATTCTGGTTAAGCGTTTGGAGCAGCAGAATTGCGAAAAATTTTTTGCTTTCTCAACCATTTCTTGGCTTCAAACTGCCATATCTCGCGAACGGATTGACCTAACCCAAAAATTCCTATTGCATGTGAAAGTAGAAACTCGCCCGATTACAACGGTACGTGAATTTTTCCCTTAGGCCATTCTGGTTAAGCGATTGGAGCAGCAGAATTGCGAAAAATTGTTTGCCTTCTCAACCATTTCTTGGCTTCAAACTCCCATATCTCGCGAACGGATTGACCTAACCCAAAAATTCCTGCTGCGTCTGAAAGTAGAAACTCGCCCGATTACAACGGTATGTGTATTTTTTCCCTAGGCCATTCTGGTTAAGCGTTTGGAGCAGCAGAATTGCGAAAAATTTTTTGCTTTCTCAACCATTTCTTGGCTTCAAACTGCCATATCTCGCGAACGGATTGACCTAACCCAAAAATTCCTATTGCATGTGAAAGTAGAAACTCGCCCGATTACAACGGTATGTGTATTTTTTCATTAGGCCATTCTGGTTAAGCGTTTGGAGCAGCTGTAGTGCGAAAAATTTGTTGTCTCCTTTACCATTTCTTAGCTTCAAACTCCCATATCTCGCGAACGGATTGACCTAACCCAAAAATTCTTGTTGCATCTGAAAGAAGAAACTCGCCCGATTACAACGGTATGTGTATTTTTTCCCTAGGCCATTCTGGTTAAGCGTTTGGAGCAGCAGAATAGCGAAAAATTGTTTGCGTTCTCAACCATTTCTTGGCTTCAAACTCCCATATCTCGCGAACGGATTGACCTAACCCAAAAATTCCTGTTGGGTCTGAAAGTAGAAACTCGCCCGATTACAACGGTATGTGTATTTCTTCCCTAGGCCATTCTGGTTAAGCGTTTGGAGCAGCAGAATTGCGAAAAATTTTTTGCCTTCTTTACCAGTTCTTAGCTTCAAACACCCATATCTCGCGAACGGATTGACCTAACCCAAAAATTCTTGTTGCATCTGAAACAAGAAACTCGCCCGATTACAACGGTATGTGTATTTTTTCCATAGGCCATTCTGGTTAAGCGTTTGGAGCAGCAGAATAGCGAAAAATTGTTTGCCTTCTCAACCATTTCTTGGCTTCAAACTCCCATATCTCGCGAACGGATTGACCTAACCCAAAAATTCCTGCTGCGTCTGAAAGTAGAAACTCGCCCGATTACAACGGTATGTGTATTTTTTCCCTAGGACATTCTGGTTAAGCGTTTGGAGCAGCAGAATTGCGAAAAGTTTTTTGCTTTCTCAACCATTTCTTGGCTTCAAACTGCCATATCTCGCGAATGGATTGACCTAACCCAAAAATTCCTATTGCATCTGAAAGTAGAAACACGCCCGATTACAACGGTACGTGTATTTTTCCCTTAGGCCATTCTGGTTAAGCGATTGGAGCAGCAGAATTGCGAAAAATTTATTGTCTTGTCAACCATTTCTTAGCTTGAAAGTCCCGTATCCCGCGAACGGATTGACCTAACCCAAAAATTCCTGTTGCGTCTTAAAGTAGAAACTCGCCCGATTACAACGGTATGTGTATTTTTTCCCTAGGCCATTCTGATTAAGCGTTTGGAGCAGCAGAAGTGCGAAAAATTTGTTGTCTTCATAACCATTTCTTGGCTTCAAACTCCCATATCTCGCGAACGGATTGACCTAACCCAATAATTCCTGTTGCGTCTGAAAGTAGAAACTCGCCCGATTACAACGGTATGTGTATTTTTTCATTAGGCCATTCTGGTTAAGCGTTTGGAGCAGCTGTAGTGCGAAAAATTTGTTGTCTCCTTTACCATTTCTTAGCTTCAAACTCCCATATCTCGCGAACGGATTGACCTAACCCAAAAATTCTTGTTGCATCTGAAAGAAGAAACTCGCCCGATTACAACGGTATGTGTATTTTTTCCCTAGGCCATTCTGGTTAAGCGTTTGGAGCAGCAGAATAGCGAAAAATTGTTTGCGTTCTCAACCATTTCTTGGCTTCAAACTCCCATATCTCGCGAACGGATTGACCTAACCCAAAAATTCCTGTTGGGTCTGAAAGTAGAAACTCGCCCGATTACAACGGTATGTGTATTTCTTCCCTAGGCCATTCTGGTTAAGCGTTTGGAGCAGCAGAATTGCGAAAAATTTTTTGCCTTCTTTACCAGTTCTTAGCTTCAAACACCCATATCTCGCGAACGGATTGACCTAACCCAAAAATTGTTGTTGCATCTGAAACAAGAAACTCGCCCGATTACAACGGTATGTGTATTTTTTCCATAGGCCATTCTGGTTAAGCGTTTGGAGCAGCAGAATAGCGAAAAATTGTTTGCCTTCTCAACAATTTCTTGGCATCAAACTCCCATATCTCGCGAACGGATTGACCTAACCCAAAAATTCCTGCTGCGTCTGAAAGTAGAAACTCGCCCGATTACAACGGTATGTGTATTTTTTCCCTAGGCCATTCTGGTTAAGCGTTTGGAGCAGCAGAATTGCGAAAAATTTTTTGCTTTCTCAACCATTTCTTGGCTTCAAACTGCCATATCTCGCGAACGGATTGACCTAACCCAAAAATTCCTATTGCATGTGAAAGTAGAAACTCGCCCGATTACAACGGTACGTGAATTTTTCCCTTAGGCCATTCTGGTTAAGCGATTGGAGCAGCAGAATTGCGAAAAATTTATTGTCTTGTCAACCATTTCTTAGCTTGAAAGTCCCATATCTCGCGAACGGATTGACCTAACCCAAAAATTCCTGTTGCGTCTGAAAGTACAAACTCGCCCGATTACAACGGTATGTGTATTTTTTCCCTAGGCCATTCTGATTAAGCGTTTGGAGCAGCAGAAGTGCGAAAAATTTGTTGTCTTCATAACCATTTCTTAGCTTCAAACTCCCATATCTCGCGAACGGATTGACCTAACCCAATAATTCCTGTTGCGTCTGAAAGTAGAAACTCGCCCGATTACAACGGTATGTGTATTTTTTCATTAGGCCATTCTGGTTAAGCGTTTGGAGCAGCTGTAGTGCGAAAAATTTGTTGTCTCCTTTACCATTTCTTAGCTTTAAACTCCCATATCTCGCGAACGGATTGACCTAACCCAAAAATTCCTGCTGCATCTGAAAGTAGAAACTCGCCCGATTACAACGGTATGTGTATTTTTTCCCTAGGCCATTCTGGTTAAGCGTGTGCAGCAGCAGAATTGCGAAAAATTTTTTGCCTTCTCAACCATTTCTTGGCTTCAAACTCCCATATCTCGCGAACGGATTGACTTAACCCAAAAATTCCTGTTGCGTCTGAAAGTAGAAACTCGCCCGATTACAACGGTATGTGTATTTTTTCCATAGGCCACACTGGTTAAGCGTTTGGAGCAGCAGAATAGCGAAAAATTGTTTGCCTTCTCAACCATTTCTTGGCTTCAAACTGCCATATCTCGCGAACGGATTGACCTAACCCAAAAATTCTTGTTGCATCTGAAACAAGAAACTCGCCCGATTACAACGGTATGTGTATTTTTTCCATAGGCCATTCTGGTTAAGCGTTTGGAGCAGCAGAATAGCGAAAAATTGTTTGCCTTCTCAACCATTTCTTGGCTTCAAACTCCCATATCTCGCGAACGGATTGACCTAACCCAAAAATTCCTGCTGCGTCTGAAAGTAGAAACTCGCCCGATTACAACGGTATGTGTATTTTTTCCCTAGGCCATTCTGGTTAAGCGTTTGGAGCAGCAGAATTGCGAAAAATTTTTTGCTTTCTCAACCATTTCTTGGCTTCAAACTGCCATATCTCGCGAACGGATTGACCTAACCCAAAAATTCCTATTGCATGTGAAAGTAGAAACTCGCCCGATTACAACGGTACGTGAATTTTTCCCTTAGGCCATTCTGGTTAAGCGATTGGAGCAGCAGAATTGCGAAAAATTGTTTGCCTTCTCAACCATTTCTTGGCTTCAAACTCCCATATCTCGCGAACGGATTGACCTAACCCAAAAATTCCTGCTGCGTCTGAAAGTAGAAACTCGCCCGATTACAACGGTATGTGTATTTTTTCCCTAGGCCATTCTGGTTAAGCGTTTGGAGCAGCAGAATTGCGAAAAATTTTTTGCTTTCTCAACCATTTCTTGGCTTCAAACTGCCATATCTCGCGAACGGATTGACCTAACCCAAAAATTCCTATTGCATGTGAAAGTAGAAACTCGCCCGATTACAACGGTATGTGTATTTTTTCATTAGGCCATTCTGGTTAAGCGTTTGGAGCAGCTGTAGTGCGAAAAATTTGTTGTCTCCTTTACCATTTCTTAGCTTCAAACTCCCATATCTCGCGAACGGATTGACCTAACCCAAAAATTCTTGTTGCATCTGAAAGAAGAAACTCGCCCGATTACAACGGTATGTGTATTTTTTCCCTAGGCCATTCTGGTTAAGCGTTTGGAGCAGCAGAATAGCGAAAAATTGTTTGCGTTCTCAACCATTTCTTGGCTTCAAACTCCCATATCTCGCGAACGGATTGACCTAACCCAAAAATTCCTGTTGGGTCTGAAAGTAGAAACTCGCCCGATTACAACGGTATGTGTATTTCTTCCCTAGGCCATTCTGGTTAAGCGTTTGGAGCAGCAGAATTGCGAAAAATTTTTTGCCTTCTTTACCAGTTCTTAGCTTCAAACACCCATATCTCGCGAACGGATTGACCTAACCCAAAAATTCTTGTTGCATCTGAAACAAGAAACTCGCCCGATTACAACGGTATGTGTATTTTTTCCATAGGCCATTCTGGTTAAGCGTTTGGAGCAGCAGAATAGCGAAAAATTGTTTGCCTTCTCAACCATTTCTTGGCTTCAAACTCCCATATC
Source organism: Ptiloglossa arizonensis (assembly GCF_051014685.1). Taxonomy (NCBI): domain Eukaryota; kingdom Metazoa; phylum Arthropoda; class Insecta; order Hymenoptera; family Colletidae; genus Ptiloglossa; species Ptiloglossa arizonensis. The sequence continues at coordinate 832,345 of NW_027478619.1, read as the reverse complement.
TCGCGAACGGATTGACCTAACCCAAAAATTCCTGCTGCGTCTGAAAGTAGAAACTCGCCCGATTACAACGGTATGTGTATTTTTTCCCTAGGACATTCTGGTTAAGCGTTTGGAGCAGCAGAATTGCGAAAAGTTTTTTGCTTTCTCAACCATTTCTTGGCTTCAAACTGCCATATCTCGCGAATGGATTGACCTAACCCAAAAATTCCTATTGCATCTGAAAGTAGAAACACGCCCGATTACAACGGTACGTGTATTTTTCCCTTAGGCCATTCTGGTTAAGCGATTGGAGCAGCAGAATTGCGAAAAATTTATTGTCTTGTCAACCATTTCTTAGCTTGAAAGTCCCGTATCCCGCGAACGGATTGACCTAACCCAAAAATTCCTGTTGCGTCTTAAAGTAGAAACTCGCCCGATTACAACGGTATGTGTATTTTTTCCCTAGGCCATTCTGATTAAGCGTTTGGAGCAGCAGAAGTGCGAAAAATTTGTTGTCTTCATAACCATTTCTTGGCTTCAAACTCCCATATCTCGCGAACGGATTGACCTAACCCAATAATTCCTGTTGCGTCTGAAAGTAGAAACTCGCCCGATTACAACGGTATGTGTATTTTTTCATTAGGCCATTCTGGTTAAGCGTTTGGAGCAGCTGTAGTGCGAAAAATTTGTTGTCTCCTTTACCATTTCTTAGCTTCAAACTCCCATATCTCGCGAACGGATTGACCTAACCCAAAAATTCTTGTTGCATCTGAAAGAAGAAACTCGCCCGATTACAACGGTATGTGTATTTTTTCCCTAGGCCATTCTGGTTAAGCGTTTGGAGCAGCAGAATAGCGAAAAATTGTTTGCGTTCTCAACCATTTCTTGGCTTCAAACTCCCATATCTCGCGAACGGATTGACCTAACCCAAAAATTCCTGTTGGGTCTGAAAGTAGAAACTCGCCCGATTACAACGGTATGTGTATTTCTTCCCTAGGCCATTCTGGTTAAGCGTTTGGAGCAGCAGAATTGCGAAAAATTTTTTGCCTTCTTTACCAGTTCTTAGCTTCAAACACCCATATCTCGCGAACGGATTGACCTAACCCAAAAATTGTTGTTGCATCTGAAACAAGAAACTCGCCCGATTACAACGGTATGTGTATTTTTTCCATAGGCCATTCTGGTTAAGCGTTTGGAGCAGCAGAATAGCGAAAAATTGTTTGCCTTCTCAACAATTTCTTGGCATCAAACTCCCATATCTCGCGAACGGATTGACCTAACCCAAAAATTCCTGCTGCGTCTGAAAGTAGAAACTCGCCCGATTACAACGGTATGTGTATTTTTTCCCTAGGCCATTCTGGTTAAGCGTTTGGAGCAGCAGAATTGCGAAAAATTTTTTGCTTTCTCAACCATTTCTTGGCTTCAAACTGCCATATCTCGCGAACGGATTGACCTAACCCAAAAATTCCTATTGCATGTGAAAGTAGAAACTCGCCCGATTACAACGGTACGTGAATTTTTCCCTTAGGCCATTCTGGTTAAGCGATTGGAGCAGCAGAATTGCGAAAAATTTATTGTCTTGTCAACCATTTCTTAGCTTGAAAGTCCCATATCTCGCGAACGGATTGACCTAACCCAAAAATTCCTGTTGCGTCTGAAAGTACAAACTCGCCCGATTACAACGGTATGTGTATTTTTTCCCTAGGCCATTCTGATTAAGCGTTTGGAGCAGCAGAAGTGCGAAAAATTTGTTGTCTTCATAACCATTTCTTAGCTTCAAACTCCCATATCTCGCGAACGGATTGACCTAACCCAATAATTCCTGTTGCGTCTGAAAGTAGAAACTCGCCCGATTACAACGGTATGTGTATTTTTTCATTAGGCCATTCTGGTTAAGCGTTTGGAGCAGCTGTAGTGCGAAAAATTTGTTGTCTCCTTTACCATTTCTTAGCTTTAAACTCCCATATCTCGCGAACGGATTGACCTAACCCAAAAATTCCTGCTGCATCTGAAAGTAGAAACTCGCCCGATTACAACGGTATGTGTATTTTTTCCCTAGGCCATTCTGGTTAAGCGTGTGCAGCAGCAGAATTGCGAAAAATTTTTTGCCTTCTCAACCATTTCTTGGCTTCAAACTCCCATATCTCGCGAACGGATTGACTTAACCCAAAAATTCCTGTTGCGTCTGAAAGTAGAAACTCGCCCGATTACAACGGTATGTGTATTTTTTCCATAGGCCACACTGGTTAAGCGTTTGGAGCAGCAGAATAGCGAAAAATTGTTTGCCTTCTCAACCATTTCTTGGCTTCAAACTGCCATATCTCGCGAACGGATTGACCTAACCCAAAAATTCTTGTTGCATCTGAAACAAGAAACTCGCCCGATTACAACGGTATGTGTATTTTTTCCATAGGCCATTCTGGTTAAGCGTTTGGAGCAGCAGAATAGCGAAAAATTGTTTGCCTTCTCAACCATTTCTTGGCTTCAAACTGCCATATCTCGCGAACGGATTGACCTAACCCAAAAATTCCTGCTGCGTCTGAAAGTAGAAACTCGCCCGATTACAACGGTATGTGTATTTTTTCCCTAGGCCATTCTGGTTAAGCGTTTGGAGCAGCAGAATTGCGAAAAATTTTTTGCTTTCTCAACCATTTCTTGGCTTCAAACTGCCATATCTCGCGAACGGATTGACCTAACCCAAAAATTCCTATTGCATGTGAAAGTAGAAACTCGCCCGATTACAACGGTACGTGAATTTTTCCCTTAGGCCATTCTGGTTAAGCGATTGGAGCAGCAGAATTGCGAAAAATTTTTTGCCTTCTTTACCAGTTCTTAGCTTCAAACACCCATATCTCGCGAACGGATTGACCTAACCCAAAAATTGTTGTTGCATCTGAAACAAGAAACTCGCCCGATTACAACGGTATGTGTATTTTTTCCATAGGCCATTCTGGTTAAGCGTTTGGAGCAGCAGAATAGCGAAAAATTGTTTGCCTTCTCAACCATTTCTTGGCTTCAAACTGCCATATCTCGCGAACGGATTGACCTAACCCAAAAATTCCTGTTGGGTCTGAAAGTAGAAACTCGCCCGATTACAACGGTATGTGTATTTCTTCCCTAGGCCATTCTGGTTAAGCGTTTGGAGCAGCAGAATTGCGAAAAATTTTTTGCCTTCTTTACCAGTTCTTAGCTTCAAACACCCATATCTCGCGAACGGATTGACCTAACCCAAAAATTCTTGTTGCATCTGAAACAAGAAACTCGCCCGATTACAACGGTATGTGTATTTTTTCCATAGGCCATTCTGGTTAAGCGTTTGGAGCAGCAGAATAGCGAAAAATTGTTTGCCTTCTCAACCATTTCTTGGCTTCAAACTCCCATATCTCGCGAACGGATTGACCTAACCCAAAAATTCCTGCTGCGTCTGAAAGTAGAAACTCGCCCGATTACAACGGTATGTGTATTTTTTCCCTAGGACATTCTGGTTAAGCGTTTGGAGCAGCAGAATTGCGAAAAGTTTTTTGCTTTCTCAACCATTTCTTGGCTTCAAACTGCCATATCTCGCGAATGGATTGACCTAACCCAAAAATTCCTATTGCATCTGAAAGTAGAAACACGCCCGATTACAACGGTACGTGTATTTTTCCCTTAGGCCATTCTGCTTAAGCGATTGGAGCAGCAGAATTGCGAAAAATTTATTGTCTTGTCAACCATTTCTTAGCTTGAAAGTCCCGTATCCCGCGAACGGATTGACCTAACCCGAAAATTCCTGTTGCGTCTTAAAGTAGAAACTCGCCCGATTACAACGGTATGTGTATTTTTTCATTAGGCCATTCTGGTTAAGCGTTTGGAGCAGCTGTAGTGCGAAAAATTTGTTGTCTCCTTTACCATTTCTTAGCTTCAAACTCCCATATCTCGCGAACGGATTGACCTAACCCAAAAATTCTTGTTGCATCTGAAAGAAGAAACTCGCCCGATTACAACGGTATGTGTATTTTTTCCCTAGGCCATTCTGGTTAAGCGTTTGGAGCAGCAGAATAGCGAAAAATTGTTTGCGTTCTCAACCATTTCTTGGCTTCAAACTCCCATATCTCGCGAACGGATTGACCTAACCCAAAAATTCCTGTTGGGTCTGAAAGTAGAAACTCGCCCGATTACAACGGTATGTGTATTTCTTCCCTAGGCCATTCTGGTTAAGCGTTTGGAGCAGCAGAATTGCGAAAAATTTTTTGCCTTCTTTACCAGTTCTTAGCTTCAAACACCCATATCTCGCGAACGGATTGACCTAACCCAAAAATTGTTGTTGCATCTGAAACAAGAAACTCGCCCGATTACAACGGTATGTGTATTTTTTCCATAGGCCATTCTGGTTAAGCGTTTGGAGCAGCAGAATAGCGAAAAATTGTTTGCCTTCTCAACCATTTCTTGGCTTCAAACTCCCATATCTCGCGAACGGATTGACCTAACCCAAAAATTCCTGCTGCGTCTGAAAGTAGAAACTCGCCCGATTACAACGGTATGTGTATTTTTTCCCTAGGCCATTCTGGTTAAGCGTTTGGAGCAGCAGAATTGCGAAAAATTTTTTGCTTTCTCAACCATTTCTTGGCTTCAAACTGCCATATCTCGCGAACGGATTGACCTAACCCAAAAATTCCTATTGCATGTGAAAGTAGAAACTCGCCCGATTACAACGGTACGTGAATTTTTCCCTTAGGCCATTCTGGTTAAGCGATTGGAGCAGCAGAATTGCGAAAAATTTATTGTCTTGTCAACCATTTCTTAGCTTGAAAGTCCCATATCTCGCGAACGGATTGACCTAACCCAAAAATTCCTGTTGCGTCTGAAAGTACAAACTCGCCCGATTACAACGGTATGTGTATTTTTTCCCTAGGCCATTCTGATTAAGCGTTTGGAGCAGCAGAAGTGCGAAAAATTTGTTGTCTTCATAACCATTTCTTAGCTTCAAACTCCCATATCTCGCGAACGGATTGACCTAACCCAATAATTCCTGTTGCGTCTGAAAGTAGAAACTCGCCCGATTACAACGGTATGTGTATTTTTTCATTAGGCCATTCTGGTTAAGCGTTTGGAGCAGCTGTAGTGCGAAAAATTTGTTGTCTCCTTTACCATTTCTTAGCTTTAAACTCCCATATCTCGCGAACGGATTGACCTAACCCAAAAATTCCTGCTGCATCTGAAAGTAGAAACTCGCCCGATTACAACGGTATGTGTATTTTTTCCCTAGGCCATTCTGGTTAAGCGTGTGCAGCAGCAGAATTGCGAAAAATTTTTTGCCTTCTCAACCATTTCTTGGCTTCAAACTCCCATATCTCGCGAACGGATTGACTTAACCCAAAAATTCCTGTTGCGTCTGAAAGTAGAAACTCGCCCGATTACAACGGTATGTGTATTTTTTCCATAGGCCACACTGGTTAAGCGTTTGGAGCAGCAGTATTGCGAAAAATTTGTTGTCTTCTTTACCAGTTCTTACTTCAAACTCCCATATCTCGCGAACGGATTGACCTAACCCAAAAATTCTTGTTGCATCTGAAACAAGAAACTCGCCCGATTACAACGGTATGTGTATTTTTTCCATAGGCCATTCTGGTTAAGCGTTTGGAGCAGCAGAATAGCGAAAAATTGTTTGCCTTCTCAACCATTTCTTGGCTTCAAACTGCCATATCTCGCGAACGGATTGACCTAACCCAAAAATTCCTGCTGCGTCTGAAAGTAGAAACTCGCCCGATTACAACGGTATGTGTATTTTTTCCCTAGGCCATTCTGGTTAAGCGTTTGGAGCAGCAGAATTGCGAAAAATTTTTTGCTTTCTCAACCATTTCTTGGCTTCAAACTGCCATATCTCGCGAACGGATTGACCTAACCCAAAAATTCCTATTGCATGTGAAAGTAGAAACTCGCCCGATTACAACGGTACGTGAATTTTTCCCTTAGGCCATTCTGGTTAAGCGATTGGAGCAGCAGAATTGCGAAAAATTGTTTGCCTTCTCAACCATTTCTTGGCTTCAAACTCCCATATCTCGCGAACGGATTGACCTAACCCAAAAATTCCTGCTGCGTCTGAAAGTAGAAACTCGCCCGATTACAACGGTATGTGTATTTTTTCCCTAGGCCATTCTGGTTAAGCGTTTGGAGCAGCAGAATTGCGAAAAATTTTTTGCTTTCTCAACCATTTCTTGGCTTCAAACTGCCATATCTCGCGAACGGATTGACCTAACCCAAAAATTCCTATTGCATGTGAAAGTAGAAACTCGCCCGATTACAACGGTACGTGAATTTTTCCCTTAGGCCATTCTGGTTAAGCGATTGGAGCAGCAGAATTGCGAAAAATTTATTGTCTTGTCAACCATTTCTTAGCTTGAATGTCCCATATCTCGCGAACGGATTGACCTAACCCAAAAATTCCTGTTGCGTCTAAAAGTAGAAACTCGCCCGATTACAACGGTATGTGTATTTTTTCCCTAGGCCATTCTGATTAAGCGTTTGGAGCAGCAGAAGTGCGAAAAATTTGTTGTCTTCATAACCATTTCTTGGCTTCAAACTCCCATATCTCGCGAACGGATTGACCTAACCCAATAATTCCTGTTGCGTCTGAAAGTAGAAACTCGCCCGATTACAACGGTATGTGTATTTTTTCATTAGGCCATTCTGGTTAAGCGTTTGGAGCAGCTGTAGTGCGAAAAATTTGTTGTCTCCTTTACCATTTCTTAGCTTCAAACTCCCATATCTCGCGAACGGATTGACCTAACCCAAAAATTCTTGTTGCATCTGAAAGAAGAAACTCGCCCGATTACAACGGTATGTGTATTTTTTCCCTAGGCCATTCTGGTTAAGCGTTTGGAGCAGCAGAATTGCGAAAAATTGTTTGCGTTCTCAACCATTTCTTGGCTTCAAACTCCCATATCTCGCGAACGGATTGACCTAACCCAAAAATTCCTGCTGCGTCTGAAAGTAGAAACTCGCCCGATTACAACGGTATGTGTATTTTTTCCCTAGGACATTCTGGTTAAGCGTTTGGAGCAGCAGAATTGCGAAAAGTTTTTTGCTTTCTCAACCATTTCTTGGCTTCAAACTGCCATATCTCGCGAATGGATTGACCTAACCCAAAAATTCCTATTGCATCTGAAAGTAGAAACACGCCCGATTACAACGGTACGTGTATTTTTCCCTTAGGCCATTCTGGTTAAGCGATTGGAGCAGCAGAATTGCGAAAAATTTATTGTCTTGTCAACCATTTCTTAGCTTGAAAGTCCCGTATCCCGCGAACGGATTGACCTAACCCAAAAATTCCTGTTGCGTCTTAAAGTAGAAACTCGCCCGATTACAACGGTATGTGTATTTTTTCCCTAGGCCATTCTGATTAAGCGTTTGGAGCAGCAGAAGTGCGAAAAATTTGTTGTCTTCATAACCATTTCTTGGCTTCAAACTCCCATATCTCGCGAACGGATTGACCTAACCCAATAATTCCTGTTGCGTCTGAAAGTAGAAACTCGCCCGATTACAACGGTATGTGTATTTTTTCATTAGGCCATTCTGGTTAAGCGTTTGGAGCAGCTGTAGTGCGAAAAATTTGTTGTCTCCTTTACCATTTCTTAGCTTCAAACTCCCATATCTCGCGAACGGATTGACCTAACCCAAAAATTCTTGTTGCATCTGAAAGAAGAAACTCGCCCGATTACAACGGTATGTGTATTTTTTCCCTAGGCCATTCTGGTTAAGCGTTTGGAGCAGCAGAATAGCGAAAAATTGTTTGCGTTCTCAACCATTTCTTGGCTTCAAACTCCCATATCTCGCGAACGGATTGACCTAACCCAAAAATTCCTGTTGGGTCTGAAAGTAGAAACTCGCCCGATTACAACGGTATGTGTATTTCTTCCCTAGGCCATTCTGGTTAAGCGTTTGGAGCAGCAGAATTGCGAAAAATTTTTTGCCTTCTTTACCAGTTCTTAGCTTCAAACACCCATATCTCGCGAACGGATTGACCTAACCCAAAAATTGTTGTTGCATCTGAAACAAGAAACTCGCCCGATTACAACGGTATGTGTATTTTTTCCATAGGCCATTCTGGTTAAGCGTTTGGAGCAGCAGAATAGCGAAAAATTGTTTGCCTTCTCAACCATTTCTTGGCTTCAAACTCCCATATCTCGCGAACGGATTGACCTAACCCAAAAATTCCTGCTGCGTCTGAAAGTAGAAACTCGCCCGATTACAACGGTATGTGTATTTTTTCCCTAGGCCATTCTGGTTAAGCGTTTGGAGCAGCAGAATTGCGAAAAATTTTTTGCTTTCTCAACCATTTCTTGGCTTCAAACTGCCATATCTCGCGAACGGATTGACCTAACCCAAAAATTCCTATTGCATGTGAAAGTAGAAACTCGCCCGATTACAACGGTACGTGAATTTTTCCCTTAGGCCATTCTGGTTAAGCGATTGGAGCAGCAGAATTGCATTGCGGAAAAATTTATTGTCTTGTCAACCATTTCTTAGCTTGAAAGTCCCATATCTCGCGAACGGGATTGACCTAACCCAAAATTCCTGTTGCGTCTGAAGTACAAACTCGCCCCGATTACAACGGTATGTGTATTTTTTCCCTAGGCCATTCTGATTAAGCGTTTTTTAGCAGCAGAAGTGCGAAAAATTTGTTGTCTTCATAACCATTTCTTAGCTTCAAACTCCCATATCTCGCGAACGGATTGACCTAACCCAATAATTCCTGTTGCGTCTGAAAGTAGAAACTCGCCCCGATTACAACGGTATGTGTATTTTTTCATTAGGCCATTCTGGTTAGCGTTTGGAGCAGCTGTAGTGCGAAAAATTTGTTGTCTCCTTTACCATTTCTTAGCTTCAAACTCCCATATCTCGCGAACGGATTGACCTAACCCAAAAATTCTTGTTGCATCTGAAAGAAGAAACTCGCCCGATTACAACGGTATGTGTATTTTTTCCCTAGGCCATTCTGGTTAAGCGTTTGGAGCAGCAGAATAGCGAAAAATTGTTTGCGTTCTCAACCATTTCTTGGCTTCAAACTCCCATATCTCGCGAACGGATTGACCTAACCCAAAAATTCCTGTTGGGTCTGAAAGTAGAACTCGCCGATTACAACGGTATGTGTATTTTTTCCATAGGCCATTCTGGTTAAGCGTTTGGAGCAGCAGAATAGCGAAAAATTGTTTGCCTTCTCACCATTTCTTGGCTTCAAACTCCCATATCTCGCGAACGATTGACCCTAACCCAAAATTCCTGCTGCGTCTGAAAGTAGAAACTCGCCGATTACAACGGTATGTGTATTTTTTCCCTAGGACATTCTGGTTAAGCGTTTGGAGCAGCAGAATTGCGAAAAGTTTTTTGCTTTCTCAACCATTTCTTGGCTTCAAAACTGCCATATCTCGCGAATGGATTGACCTAACCCAAAAATTCCTATTGCATCTGAAAGTAGAAACACGCCCGATTACAACGGTACGTGTATTTTTTCCCTTAGGCCATTCTGGTTAAGCGATTGGAGCAGCAGAATTGCGAAAAATTTATTGTCTTGTCAACCATTTCTTAGCTTGAAAGTCCCGTATCCGCGAACGGATTGACCTAACCCAAAAATTCCTGTTGCGTCTTAAAGTAGAAACTCGCCCCGATTACAACGGTATGTGTATTTTTTCCTAGGCCATTCTGATTAAGCGTTTGGAGCAGCAGAAGTGCGAAAAATTTGTGTCTTCATAACCATTTCTTGGCTTCAAACTCCCATATCTCGCGAACGGATTGACCTAACCCAATATTCCTGTTGCGTCTGAAAGTAGAAAACACGCCCGATTACAACGGTATGTGTATTTTTTTCATTAGGCCATTCTGGTTAAGCGTTTGGAGCAGCTGTAGTGCGAAAAATTTGTTGTCTCCTTTACCATTCTTAGCTTCAAACTCCATATCTCGCGAACGGATTGACCTAACCCAAAAAATTCTTGTTGCATCTGAAAGAAGAAACTCGCCCGATTACAACGGTATGTGTATTTTTTCCCTAGGCCATTCTGGTTAGCGTTTGGAGCAGGCAGAATAGCGAAAAATTGTTTGCCTTCTCACCGTTTCTTGGCTTCAAACTCCCCATATCTCGCGAACGGATTGACCTAACCCAAAATTCCTGCTGCGTCTGAAAGTAGAACCTCGCCCGATTACAACGGTATGTGTATTTTTTCCTAGGCCATTCTGGTTAAGCGTTTGGAGCAGCAGAATTGCGAAAATTTTTGCTTTCTCAACCATTTCTTGGCTTCAAACTGCCATATCTCGCGAACGGATTGACCTAACCCAAAAATTCCTATTGCATGTGAAAGTAGAAACTCGCCCGATTACAACGGTACGTGAATTTTTCCCTTAGGCCATTCTGGTTAAGCGATTGGAGCAGCAGAATTGCGAAAATTTATTGTCTTGTCAACCATTTCTTAGCTTGAAAGTCCCATATCTCGCGAACGGAGTGACCTAACCAAAAATTCCTGTTGCGTCTGAAAGTACAAACTCGCCCGATTACAACGGTATGTGTATTTTTTCCCTAGGCCATTCTGATTAAGCGTTTGGAGCAGCAGAAGTGCGAAAAATTGTTGTCTTCATAACCATTTCTTAGCTTCAAACTCCCATATCTCGCGAACGGATTGACCTAACCCAATAATTCCTGTTGCGTCTGAAAGTAGAAACTCGCCCGATTACAACGGTATGTGTATTTTTTCATTAGGCCATTCTGGTTAAGCGTTTGTAGCAGCTGTAGTGCGAAAAATTTGTTGTCTCCTTTAACCATTTCTTAGCTTTAAACTCCCATATCTCGCGAACGGATTGACCTAACCCAAAAATTTCTTGTTGCATCTGAAAGAAGAAACTCGCCCGATTACAACGGTATGTAGTATTTTTCCCCTAGGCCATTCTGTTAAGCGTTTGGAGCAGCAGAATAGCGAAAAATTGTTTGCGTTTCTCAACCATTTCTTGGCTTCAAACTCCCATATCTCGCGAACGGATTGACCCAACCCAAAAAATTCCTGTGGGTCTGAAGTAGAAACTCGCCGATTACAACGGTATGTGTATTTCTTCCCTAGGCCATTCTGGTTAAGCGTTTGGAGCAGCAGAATTGCGAAAAATTTTTTGCCTTCTCAACCATTTCTTGGCTTCAAACTCCCATATCTCGCGAACGGATTGACCTAAACCCAAAAATTCCTGCTGCGTCTGAAAGTAGAAACTCGCCCGATTACAACGGTATGTGTATTTTTTCCCTAGGACATTCTGGTTAAGCGTTTGGAGCAGCAGAATTGCGAAAAGTTTTTTGCTTTCTCAACCATTTCTTGGCTTCAAACTGCCATATCTCGCGAATGGATTGACCTAACCCAAAAATTCCTATTGCATCTGAAAGTAGAAACACGCCCGATTACAACGGTACGTGTATTTTTCCCTTAGGCCATTCTGGTTAAGCGATTGGAGCAGCAGAATTGCGAAAAATTTATTGTCTTGTCAACCATTTCTTAGCTTGAAAGTCCCGTATCCCGCGAACGGATTGACCTAACCCAAAAATTCCTGTTGCGTCTTAAAGTAGAAACTCGCCCGATTACAACGGTATGTGTATTTTTTCCCTAGGCCATTCTGATTAAGCGTTTGGAGCAGCAGAAGTGCGAAAAATTTGTTGTCTTCATAACCATTTCTTGGCTTCAAACTCCCATATCTCGCGAACGGATTGACCTAACCCAATAATTCCTGGTTGCGTCTGAAAGTAGAAACTCGCCCGATTACAACGGTATGTGTATTTTTTCATTAGGCCATTCTGGTTAAGCGTTTGGAGCAGCTGTAGTGCGAAAAATTTGTTGTCTCCTTTACCTTTCTTAGCTTCAAACTCCCATATCTCGCGAACGGATTGACCTAACCCAAAAATTCTTGTTGCATCTGAAAGAAGAAACTCGCCGATTACAACGGTATGTGTATTTTTTCCCTAGGCCATTCTGGTTAAGCAGTTTGGAGGCAGCAGAATAGCGAAAAATTGTTTGCGTTCTCAACCATTTCTTGGCTTCAAACTCCCATATCTCGCGAACGGATTGACCTAACCCAAAAATTCCTGTTGGGTCTGAAAGTAGAAACTCGCCCGATTACAACGGTATGTGTATTTCTTCCTAGGCCATTCTGGTTAAGCGTTTGGAGCAGCAGAATTGCGAAAATTTTTTGCCTTCTTTACCAGTTCTTAGCTTCAAACACCCATATCTCGCGAACGGATTGACCTAACCCAAAAATTGTTGTTGCATCTGAAACAAGAAACTCGCCCGATTACAACGGTATGTGTATTTTTCCATAGGCCCTTCTGGTTAAGCGTTTGGAGCAGCAGAATAGCGAAAAATTGTTTGCCTTCTCAACCATTTCTTGGCTTCAAACTCCCATATCTCGCGAACGGATTGACCTAACCCAAAAATTCCTGCTGCGTCTGAAAGTAGAAACTCGCCCGATTACAACGGTATGTGTATTTTTTCCCTAGGCCATTCTGGTTTAAGCGTTTGGAGCAGCAGAATTGCGAAAAATTTTTTGCTTTCTCAACCATTTCTTGGCTTCAAACTGCCATATCTCGCGAACGGATTGACCTAACCCAAAAATTCCTATTGCATGTGAAAAGTAGAAACTCGCCCGATTACAACGGTACGTGAATTTTTCCCTTAGGCCATTCTGGTTAAGCGATTGGAGCAGCAGAATTGCGAAAAATTTATTGTCTTGTCAACCATTTCTTAGCTTGAAAGTCCCATATCTCGCGAACGGATTGACCTAACCCAAAAATTCCTGTTGCGTCTGAAAGTACAAACTCGCCCGATTACAACGGTATGTGTATTTTTTCCCTAGGACCATTCTGATTAAGCGTTTTTAGCAGCAGAAGTGCGAAAAATTTGTTGTCTTCATAACCATTTCTTAGCTTCAAACTCCCATATCTCGCGAACGGATTGACCTAACCCAATAATTCCTGTTGCGTCTGAAAGTAGAAACTCGCCCGATTACAACGGTATGTGTATTTTTTCATTAGGCCATTCTGGTTAAGCGTTTGGAGCAGCTGTAGTGCGAAAAATTTGTTGTCTCCTTTACCATTTCTTAGCTTCAAACTCCCATATCTCGCGAACGGATTGACCTAACCCAAAAATTCTTGTTGCATCTGAAAGAAGAAACTCGCCCGATTACAACGGTATGTGTATTTTTTCCCTAGGCCATTCTGGTTTAAGCGTTTGGAGCAGCAGAATAGCGAAAAATTGTTTGCGTTCTCCACCATTTCTTGGCTTCAAACTCCCATATCTCGCGAACGGATTGACCTAACCCAAAAATTCCTGTTGGGTCTGAAAGTAGAAACTCGCCCGATTACAACGGTATGTGTATTTTTTCCATAGGCCATTCTGGTTAAGCGTTTGGAGCAGCAGAATAGCGAAAAATTGTTTGCCTTCTCAACCATTTCTTGGCTTCAAACTCCCTATATCTCGCGAACGGATTGACCTAACCCCAAAAAATTCCTGCTGCGTCTGAAAGTAGAAACTCGCCCGATTACAACGGTATGTGTATTTTTTCCCTAGGACATTCTGGTTAAGCGTTTGGAGGCAGCAGAATTGCGAAAAGTTTTTTGACTTTCTCAACCATTTCTTGGCTTCAAACAGCCATATCTCGCGAATGGATTGACCTAACCCAAAAATTCCTATTGCATCTGAAAGTAGAAACACGCCCGATTACAACGGTACGTGTATTTTTCCCTTAGGCCATTCTGGTTAAGCGATTGGAGCAGCAGAATTGCGAAAAATTTATTGTCTTGTCAACCATTTCTTAGCTTGAAAGTCCCGTATCCCGCGAACGGATTGACCTAACCCAAAAACTTCTGTTGCGTCTTAAAGTAGAAACTCGCCCGATTACAACGGTATGTGTATTTTTTCCCTAGGCCATTCCTGATTAAGCGTTTGGAGCAGCAGAAGTGCGAAAAAATTTGTTGTCTTCATAACCATTTCTTGGCTTCAAAACTCCCATATCTCGCGAACGGATTGACCTAACCCAATAATTCCTGTTGCGTCTGAAAGTAGAAACTCGCCCGATTACAACGGTATGTGTATTTTTTCATTAGGCCATTCTGGGTTAAGCGTTTGGAGCAGCTGTAGTGCGAAAAATTTGTTGTCTCCTTACCCATTTCTTAGCTTCAAACTCCCATATCTCGCGAACGATTGACCTAACCCAAAAATTCTTGTTGCATCTGAAAGAAGAAACTCGCCCGATTACAACGGTATGTGTATTTTTTCCCTAGGCCATTCTGGTTAAGCGTTTGGAGCAGCAGAATAGCGAAAAATTGTTTGCCGTTCTCAACCATTTCTTGGCTTCAAACTCCCCATATCTCGCGAACGGATTGACCTAACCAAAAATTCCTGTTGGGTCTGAAAGTAGAAACTCGCCCGATTACAACGGTATGTGTATTTCTTCCTAGGCCATTCTGGTTAAGCGTTTGGAGCAGCAGAATTGCGAAAATTTTTTGCCTTCTTTACCAGTTCTTAGCTTCAAACACCCATATCTCGCGAACGGATTGACCTAACCCAAAAATTGTTGTTGCATCTGAAACAAGAAACTCGCCCGATTACAACGGTATGTGTATTTTTTCCATAGGCCATTCTGGTTAAGCGTTTGGAGCAGCAGAATAGCGAAAAATTGTTTGCCTTCTCAACCGTTTCTTGGCTTCAAACTCCCATATCTCGCGAACGGATTGACCTAACCCAAAAATTCCTGCTGCGTCTGAAAGTAGAAACTCGCCCGATTACAACGGTATGTGTATTTTTTCCCCTAGGCCATTCTGGTTAAGCGTTTGGAGCAGCAGAATTGCGAAAAATTTTTTGCTTTCTCAACCATTTCTTGGCTTCAAACTGCCATATCTCGCGAACGGATTGACCTAACCCAAAAATTCCTATTGCATGTGAAAGTAGAAACTCGCCCCGATTACAACGGTACGTGAATTTTTCCCTTAGGCCATTCTGGTTAAGCGATTGGAGCAGCAGAATTGCGAAAAATTTATTGTCTTGTCAACCATTTCTTAGCTTGAAAGTCCATATCTCGCGAACGGATTGACCTAACCCAAAAATTCTGTTGCGTCTGAAAGTACAAACTCGCCGATTACAACGGTATGTGTATTTTTTCCCTAGGCCATTCTGATTAAGCGTTGGAGTCAGGAGCAGGAAGTGCGAAAAATTTGTTGTCTTCATAACCATTTCTTAGCTTCAAACTCCCATATCTCGCGAACGGATTGACCTAACCCAATAATTCCTGTTGCGTCTGAAAGTAGAAACTCGCCCGATTACAACGGTATGTGTATTTTTTCATTAGGCCATTCTGGTTAAGCGTTTGTAGCAGCTGTAGTGCGAAAAATTTGTTGTCTCCTTTACCATTTCTTAGCTTTAAACTCCCATATCTCGCGAACGGATTGACCTAACCCAAAAATTCTTGTTGCATCTGAAGAAGAAACTCGCCCGATTACAACGGTATGTGTATTTTTCCTAGGCCATTCTGGTAAGCGTTTGGAGCAGCAGAATAGCGAAAAATTGTTTGCGTTCTCAACCATTTCTTGGCTTCAAACTCCCATATCTCGCGAACGGATTGACCCAACCCAAAAATTCCTGTTGGGTCTGAAGTAGAAACTCGCCCGATTACAACGGTATGTGTATTTCTTCCCTAGGCCATTCTGGTTAAGCGTTTGGAGCAGCAGAATTGCGAAAAAATTTTTTGCCTTCTTTACCAGTTCTTAGCTTCAAACACCCATATCTCGCGAACGGATTGACCTAACCCAAAAATTCTGTTGCATCTGAAACAAGAAACTCGCCCGATTACAACGGTATGTGTATTTTTTTCCATAGGCCATTCTGGTTAAGCGTTTGGAGCAGCAGAAGAGCGAATATTTGTTGTCTTCTTAACCATTTTCTTAGCTTCAAACTCCCATATCTCGCGAACGAATGACTTAACCCAAAAATTCCTATTGCATCTGAAAGTAGAAACTCGCCCGATTACAACGGTATGTGTATTTTTTCCTAGGACATGTGGTTAAGCGTTTAGAGCAGCAGAATTGCGAAAAGTTTTTTGCTTCTCACCATTTCTTGGCTTCAAACTGCCATATCCTCGCGAACGGATTGACATAACACAAAAATTCCTATTGCATGTGAAAGTAGAAACTCGCCCGATTACAACGGTACGTGAATTTCTCCCTTAGGCCATTCTGGTTAAGCGATTGGAGCAGCAGAATTGCGAAAAATTTATTGTCTTGTCAACCATTTCTTAGCTTGAAAGTTCCATATCTCGCGAACGGATTGACCTAACCCAAAAATTCCTGTTGCGTCTGAAAGTACAAACTCGCCCGATTACAACGGTATGTGTATTTTTTCGCTAGGCCATTCTGATTAAGCGTTTGGAGCAGCAGAAGTGCGAAAAATTTGTTGTCTTCATAACCATTTCTTGGCTTCAAACTCCCATACCTCGCGAACGGATTGACCTAACCCAATAATTCCTGCTGCGTCTGAAAGTAGAAACTCGCCCGATTACAACGGTATGTGTATTTTTTCATTAGGCCATTCTGGTTAAGCGTTTGGAGCAGCTGTAGTGCGAAAAATTTGTTGTCTCCTTTACCATTTCTTAGCTTCAAACTCCCATATCTCGCGAACGGATTGACCTAACCCAAAAATTCTTGTTGCATCTGAAAGAAGAAACTCGCCCGATTACAACGGTATGTGTATTTTTTCCCTAGGCCATTCTGGTTAAGCGTTTGGAGCAGCAGAATAGCGAAAAATTGTTTGCGTTCTCAACCATTTCTTGGCTTCAAACTCCCATATCTCGCGAACGGATTGACCTAACCCAAAAATTCCTGTTGGGTCTGAAAGTAGAAACTCGCCCGATTACAACGGTATGTGTATTTCTTCCCTAGGCCATTCTGGTTAAGCGTTTGGAGCAGCAGAATTGCGAAAAATTTTTTGCCTTCTTTACCAGTTCTTAGCTTCAAACAGCCATATCTCGCGAACGGATTGACCTAACCCAAAAATTCTTGTTGCATCTGAAACAAGAAACTCGCCCGATTACAACGGTATGTGTATTTTTTCCATAGGCCATTCTGGTTAAGCGTTTGGAGCAGCAGAAGTGCGAAATATTTGTTGTCTTCTTAACCATTTCTTAGCTTCAAACTCCCATATCTCGCGAACGGATTGACCTAACCCAAAAATTCCTATTGCATCTGAAAGTAGAAACTCGCCCGATTACAACGGTATGTGTATTTTTTCCCTAGGACATTCTGGTTAAGCGTTTGGAGCAGCAGAATTGCGAAAAGTTTTTTGCTTTCTCAACCATTTCTTGGCTTCAAACTGCCATATCTCGCGAATGGATTGACCTAATCCAAAAATTCCTGTTGCGTCTGAAAGT
Source organism: Ptiloglossa arizonensis (assembly GCF_051014685.1). Classification (NCBI taxonomy): domain Eukaryota; kingdom Metazoa; phylum Arthropoda; class Insecta; order Hymenoptera; family Colletidae; genus Ptiloglossa; species Ptiloglossa arizonensis. Next base: position 814,951 of record NW_027478619.1, on the reverse strand, counting down.
AGAAACTCGCCCGATTACAACGGTATGTGTATTTTTTCCCTAGGCCATTCTGATTAAGCGTTTGGAGCAGCAGAAGTGCGAAAAATTTGTTGACTTCATAACCATTTCTTGGCTTCAAACTCCCATATCTCGCGAACGGATTGACCTAACCCAATAATTCCTGTTGCGTCTGAAAGTAGAAACTCGCCCGATTACAACGGTATGTGTATTTTTTCATTAGGCCATTCTGGTTAAGCGTTTGGAGCAGCTGTAGTGCGAAAAATTTGTTGTCTCCTTTACCATTTCTTAGCTTCAAACTCCCATATCTCGCGAACGGATTGACCTAACCCAAAAATTCTTGTTGCATCTGAAAGAAGAAACTCGCCCGATTACAACGGTATGTGTATTTTTTCCCTAGGCCATTCTGGTTAAGCGTTTGGAGCAGCAGAATAGCGAAAAATTGTTTGCGTTCTCAACCATTTCTTGGCTTCAAACTCCCATATCTCGCGAACGGATTGACCTAACCCAAAAATTCCTGTTGGGTCTGAAAGTAGAAACTCGCCCGATTACAACGGTATGTGTATTTCTTCCCTAGGCCATTCTGGTTAAGCGTTTGGAGCAGCAGAATTGCGAAAAATTTTTTGCCTTCTTTACCAGTTCTTAGCTTCAAACACCCATATCTCGCGAACGGATTGACCTAACCCAAAAATTCTTGTTGCATCTGAAACAAGAAACTCGCCCGATTACAACGGTATGTGTATTTTTTCCATAGGCCATTCTGGTTAAGCGTTTGGAGCAGCAGAAGTGCGAAATATTTGTTGTCTTCTTAACCATTTCTTAGCTTCAAACTCCCATATCTCGCGAACGGATTGACCTAACCCAAAAATTCCTATTGCATCTGAAAGTAGAAACTCGCCCGATTACAACGGTATGTGTATTTTTTCATTAGGCCATTCTGGTTAAGCGTTTGGAGCAGCAGTAGTGCGAAAAATTTGTTGTCTTCTTTTCCATTTCTTAGCTTCAAACTCCCATATCTCGCGAACGGATTGACCTAACCCAAAAATTCTTGTTGCATCTGAAAGAAGAAACTCGCCCGATTACAACGGTATGTGTATTTTTTCCCTAGGCCATCCTGGTTAAGCGTTTGGAGCAGCAGAATAGCGAAAAATTGTTTGCCTTCTCAACCATTTCTTGGCTTCAAACTGCCATATCTCGCGAACGGATTGACCTAACCCAAAAATTCCTATTGCATCTGAAAGTAGAAACTCGCCCGATTACAACGGTACGTGTATTTTTCCCTTAGGCCATTCTGGTTAAGCGATTGGAGCAGCAGAATTGCGAAAAATTTTTTGCCTTCTCAACCATTTCTTGGCTTCAAACTCCCATATCTCGCGAACGGATTGACCAAACCCAGAAGTTCCTGCTGCGTCTGAAAGTAGAAACTCACCCGATTACAACGATATGCGTATTTTTTCCCTAGGCCATTCTGGTTAAGCGTTTGGGGAAGCAGAATTGCGAAAATTGTTTGCCTTCTCAACCATTTCTTGGGTTCAAACTGCCATATCTCGCGAACGGATTGACCTAACCCAAAAATTCCTATTGCATCTGAAAGTAGAAACTCGCCCGATTACAACGGTACGTGTATTTTTCCCTTAGGCCATTCTGGTTAAGCGATTGGAGCAGCAGAATTGCGAAAAATTTATTGTCTTGTCAAACATTTCTTAGCTTGAAAGTCCCATATCTCGCGAACGGATTGACCTAACCCAAAAATTCCTGTTGCGTCTGAAAGTAGAAACTCGCCCGATTACAACGGTATGTGTATTTTTTCCCTAGGCCATTCTGATTAAGCGTTTGGAGCAGCAGAAGTGCGAAAAATTTGTTGTCTTCATAACCATTTCTTGGCTTCAAACTCCCATATCTCGCGAACGGATTGACCTAACCCAATAATTCCTGTTGCGTCTGAAAGTAGAAACTCGCCCGATTATAACGGTATGTGTATTTTTTCATTAGGCTATTCTGGTTAAGCGTTTGGAGCAGCAGTAGTGCGAAAAATTTGTTGTCTCCTTTACCATTTCTTAGCTTCAAACTCCCATATCTCGCGAACGGATTGACCTAACCCAAAAATTCTTGTTGCATCTGAAAGAAGAAACTCGCCCGATTACAACGGTATGTGTATTTTTTCCCTAGGCCAATCTGGTTAAGCGTTTGGAGCAGCAGAATAGCGAAAAATTGTTTGCCTTCTCAACCATTTCTTGGCTTCAAACTCCCATATCTCGCGAACGGATTGACCTAACCCAAAAATTCCTGTTGGGTCTGAAAGTAGAAACTCGCCCGATTACAACGGTATGTGTATTTCTTCCCTAGGCCATTCTGGTTAAGCGTTTGGAGCAGCAGAATTGCGAAAAATTTTTTGCCTTCTTTACCAGTTCTTAGCTTCAAACACCCATATCTCGCGAACGGATTGACCTAACCCAAAAATTCTTGTTGCATCTGAAGCAAGAAACTCGCCCGATTACAACGGTATGTGTATTTTTTCCATAGGCCATTCTGGTTAAGCGTTTGGAGCAGCAGAATTGCGAAAAATTTTTTGCCTTCTCAACCATTTCTTGGCTTCAAACTCCCATATCTCGCGAACGGATTGACTTAACCCAAAAATTCCTGTTGCGTCTGAAAGTAGAAACTCGCCCGATTACAACGGTATGTGTATTTTTTCCCTAGGCCACACTGGTTAAGCGTTTGGAGCAGCAGTAGTGCGAAAAATTTGTTGTCTTCTTTACCAGTTCTTACTTCAAACTCCCATATCTCGCGAACGGATTGACCTAACCCAAAAATTCTTGTTGCATCTGAAACAAGAAACTCGCCCGATTACAACGGTATGTGTATTTTTTCCATAGGCCATTCTGGTTAAGCGTTTGGAGCAGCAGAATAGCGAAAAATTGTTTGCCTTCTCAACCATTTCTTGGCTTCAAACTCCCATATCTCGCGAACGGATTGACCTAACCCAAAAATTCCTTCTGCGTCTGAAAGTAGAAACTCGCCCGATTACAACGGTATGTGTATTTTTTCCCTAGGCCATTCTGGTTAAGCGTTTGGAGCAGCAGAATTGCGAAAAATTTTTTGCTTTCTCAACCATTTCTTGGCTTCAAACTGCCATATCTCGCGAACGGATTGACATAACCCAAAAATTCCTATTGCATCTGAAAGTAGAAACTCGCCCGATTACAACGGTACGTGTATTTTTCCCTTAGGCCATTCTGGTTAAGCGATTGGAGCAGCAGAATTGCGAAAAATTTTTTGCCTTCTTTACCAGTTCTTAGCTTCAAACACCCATATCTCGCGAACGGATTGACCTAACCCAAAAATTCTTGTTGCATCTGAAACAAGAAACTCGCCCGATTACAACGGTATGTGTATTTTTTCCATAGGCCATTCTGGTTAAGCGTTTGGAGCAGCAGAATAGCGAAAAATTTTTTGCCTTCTCAACCATTTCTTGGCTTCAAACTCCCATATCTCGCGAACGGATTGACTTAACCCAAAAATTCCTGTTGCGTCTGAAAGTAGAAACTCGCCCGATTACAACGGTATGTGTATTTTTTCCCTAGGCCACACTGGTTAAGCGTTTGGAGCAGCAGTAGTGCGAAAAATTTGTTGTCTTCTTTACCAGTTCTTACTTCAAACTCCCATATCTCGCGAACGGATTGACCTAACCCAAAAATTCTTGTTGCATCTGAAACAAGAAACTCGCCCGATTACAACGGTATGTGTATTTTTTCCATAGGCCATTCTGGTTAAGCGTTTGGAGCAGCAGAATAGCGAAAAATTGTTTGCCTTCTCAACCATTTCTTGGCTTCAAACTCCCATATCTCGCGAACGGATTGACCTAACCCAAAAATTCCTGCTGCGTCTGAGAGTAGAAACTCGCCCGATTACAACGGTATGTGTATTTTTTCCCTAGGCCATTCTGGTTAAGCGTTTGGAGCAGCAGAATTGCGAAAAATTTTTTGCTTTCTCAACCATTTCTTGGCTTCAAACTGCCATATCTCGCGAACGGATTGACCTAACCCAAAAATTCCTGTTGCGTCTGAAAGTAGAAACTCGCCCGATTACAAAGGTATGTGTATTTTTTCCCTAGGCCATTCTGGTTAAGCGTTTGGAGCAGCAGTAGTGCGAAAAATTTGTTGTCTTCTTTTCCATTTCTTAGCTTCAAACTCCCATATCTCGCGAACGGATTGACCTAACCCAAAAATTCTTGTTGCATCTGAAAGAAGAAACTCGCCCGATTACAACGGTATGTGTATTTTTTCCCTAGGCCATTCTGGTTAAGCGTTTGGAGCAGCAGAATAGCGAAAAATTGTTTGCCTTCTCAACCATTTCTTGGCTTCAAACTCCCATATCTCGCGAACGGATTGACCTAACCCAAAAATTCCTGTTGGGTCTGAAAGTAGAAACTCGCCCGATTACAACGGTATGTGTATTTCTTCCCTAGGCCATTCTGGTTAAGCGTTTGGAGCAGCAGAATTGCGAAAAATTTTTTGCCTTCTCAACCATTTCTTGGCTTCAAACTCCCATATCTCGCGAACGGATTGACCAAACCCAGAAGTTCCTGCTGCGTCTGAAAGTAGAAACTCACCCGATTACAACGATATGCGTATTTTTTCCCTAGGCCATTCTGGTTAAGCGTTTGGGGAAGCAGAATTGCGAAAATTGTTTGCCTTCTCAACCATTTCTTGGCTTCAAACTGCCATATCTCGCGAACGGATTGACCTAACCCAAAAATTCCTATTGCATCTGAAAGTAGAAACTCGCCCGATTACAACGGTACGTGTATTTTTCCCTTAGGCCATTCTGGTTAAGCGATTGGAGCAGCAGAATGCGAAAAATTTATTGTCTTGTCAAACATTTCTTAGCTTGAAAGTCCCATATCTCGCGAACGGATTGACCTAACCCAAAAATTCCTGTTGCGTCTGAAAGTAGAAACTCGCCCGATTACAACGGTATGTGTATTTTTTCCCTAGGCCATTCTGATTAAGCGTTTGGAGCAGCAGAAGTGCGAAAAATTTGTTGTCTTCATAACCATTTCTTGGCTTCAAACTCCCATATCTCGCGAACGGATTGAGCTAACCCAATAATTCCTGTTGCGTCTGAAAGTAGAAACTCGCCCGATTATAACGGTATGTGTATTTTTTCATTAGGCTATTCTGGTTAAGCGTTTGGAGCAGCAGTAGTGCGAAAAATTTGTTGTCTCCTTTACCATTTCTTAGCTTCAAACTCCCATATCTCGCGAACGGATTGACCTAACCCAAAAATTCTTGTTGCATCTGAAAGAAGAAACTCGCCCGATTACAACGGTATGTGTTTTTTCCCTAGGCCATTCTGGTTAAGCGTTTGGAGCAGCAGAATAGCGAAAAATTGTTTGCCTTCTCAACCATTTCTTGGCTTCAAACTCCCATATCTCGCGAACGGATTGACCTAACCCAAAAATTCCTGTTGCGTCTGAAAGTAGAAACTCGCCCGATTACAACGGTATGTGTATTTTTTCCCTAGGTCATTCTGGTTAAGCGTTTGGAGCAGCAGTAGTGCGAAAAATTTGTTGTCTCCTTTTCCATTTCTTAGCTTCAAACTCCCATATCTCGCGAACGGATTGACCTAACCCAAAAATTCTTGTTGCATCTGAAAGAAGAAACTCGCCCGATTACAACGGTATGTGTATTTTTTCCCTAGGCCATTCTGGTTAAGCGTTTGGAGCAGCAGAATAGCGAAAAATTGTTTGCCTTCTCAACCATTTCTTGGCTTCAAACTCCCATATCTCGCGAACGGATTGACCTAACCCAAAAATTTCTGTTGGGTCTGAAAGTAGAAACTCGCCCGATTACAACGGTATGTGTATTTCTTCCCTAGGCCATTCTGGTTAAGCGTTTGGAGCAGCAGAATTGCGAAAAATTTTTTGCCTTCTCAACCATTTCTTGGCTTCAAACTCCCATATCTCGCGAACGGATTGACCAAACCCAGAAGTTCCTGCTGCGTCTGAAAGTAGAAACTCACCCGATTACAACGATATGCGTATTTTTTCCCTAGGCCATTCTGGTTAAGCGTTTGGAGAAGCAGAATTGCGAAAATTGTTTGCCTTCTCAACCATTTCTTGGCTTCAAACTGCCATATCTCGCGAACGGATTGACCTAACCCAAAAATTCCTATTGCATCTGAAAGTAGAAACTCGCCCGATTACAACGGTACGTGTATTTTTCCCTTAGGCCATTCTGGTTAAGCGATTGGAGCAGCAGAATTGCGAAAAATTTATTGTCTTGTCAAACATTTCTTAGCTTGAAAGTCCCATATCTCGCGAACGGATTGACCTAACCCAAAAATTCCTGTTGCGTCTGAAAGTAGAAACTCGCCCGATTACAACGGTATGTGTATTTTTTCCCTAGGCCATTCTGATTAAGCGTTTGGAGCAGCAGAAGTGCGAAAAATTTGTTGTCTTCATAACCATTTCTTGGCTTCAAACTCCCATATCTCGCGAACGGATTGACCTAACCCAATAATTCCTGTTGCGTCTGAAAGTAGAAACTCGCCCGATTATAACGGTATGTGTATTTTTTCATTAGGCTATTCTGGTTAAGCGTTTGGAGCAGCAGTAGTGCGAAAAATTTGTTGTCTCCTTTACCATTTCTTAGCTTCAAACTCCCATATCTCGCGAACGGATTGACCTAACCCAAAAATTCTTGTTGCATCTGAAAGAAGAAACTCGCCCGATTACAACGGTATGTGTATTTTTTCCCTAGGCCAATCTGGTTAAGCGTTTGGAGCAGCAGAATAGCGAAAAATTGTTTGCCTTCTCAACCATTTCTTGGCTTCAAACTCCCATATCTCGCGAACGGATTGACCTAACCCAAAAATTCCTGTTGGGTCTGAAAGTAGAAACTCGCCCGATTACAACGGTATGTGTATTTCTTCCCTAGGCCATTCTGGTTAAGCGTTTGGAGCAGCAGAATTGCGAAAAATTTTTTGCCTTCTTTACCAGTTCTTAGCTTCAAACACCCATATCTCGCGAACGGATTGACCTAACCCAAAAATTCTTGTTGCATCTGAAGCAAGAAACTCGCCCGATTACAACGGTATGTGTATTTTTTCCATAGGCCATTCTGGTTAAGCGTTTGGAGCAGCAGAATTGCGAAAAATTTTTTGCCTTCTCAACCATTTCTTGGCTTCAAACTCCCATATCTCGCGAACGGATTGACTTAACCCAAAAATTCCTGTTGCGTCTGAAAGTAGAAACTCGCCCGATTACAACGGTATGTGTATTTTTTCCCTAGGCCACACTGGTTAAGCGTTTGGAGCAGCAGTAGTGCGAAAAATTTGTTGTCTTCTTTACCAGTTCTTACTTCAAACTCCCATATCTCGCGAACGGATTGACCTAACCCAAAAATTCTTGTTGCATCTGAAACAAGAAACTCGCCCGATTACAACGGTATGTGTATTTTTTCCATAGGCCATTCTGGTTAAGCGTTTGGAGCAGCAGAATAGCGAAAAATTGTTTGCCTTCTCAACCATTTCTTGGCTTCAAACTCCCATATCTCGCGAACGGATTGACCTAACCCAAAAATTCCTGCTGCGTCTGAAAGTAGAAACTCGCCCGATTACAACGGTATGTGTATTTTTTCCCTAGGCCATTCTGGTTAAGCGTTTGGAGCAGCAGAATTGCGAAAAATTTTTTGCTTTCTCAACCATTTCTTGGCTTCAAACTGCCATATCTCGCGAACGGATTGACATAACCCAAAAATTCCTATTGCATCTGAAAGTAGAAACTCGCCCGATTACAACGGTACGTGTATTTTTCCCTTAGGCCATTCTGGTTAAGCGATTGGAGCAGCAGAATTGCGAAAAATTTTTTGCCTTCTTTACCAGTTCTTAGCTTCAAACACCCATATCTCGCGAACGGATTGACCTAACCCAAAAATTCTTGTTGCATCTGAAACAAGAAACTCGCCCGATTACAACGGTATGTGTATTTTTTCCATAGGCCATTCTGGTTAAGCGTTTGGAGCAGCAGAATAGCGAAAAATTTTTTGCCTTCTCAACCATTTCTTGGCTTCAAACTCCCATATCTCGCGAACGGATTGACTTAACCCAAAAATTCCTGTTGCGTCTGAAAGTAGAAACTCGCCCGATTACAACGGTATGTGTATTTTTTCCCTAGGCCACACTGGTTAAGCGTTTGGAGCAGCAGTAGTGCGAAAAATTTGTTGTCTTCTTTACCAGTTCTTACTTCAAACTCCCATATCTCGCGAACGGATTGACCTAACCCAAAAATTCTTGTTGCATCTGAAACAAGAAACTCGCCCGATTACAACGGTATGTGTATTTTTTCCATAGGCCATTCTGGTTAAGCGTTTGGAGCAGCAGAATAGCGAAAAATTGTTTGCCTTCTCAACCATTTCTTGGCTTCAAACTCCCATATCTCGCGAACGGATTGACCTAACCCAAAAATTCCTGCTGCGTCTGAAAGTAGAAACTCGCCCGATTACAACGGTATGTGTATTTTTTCCCTAGGCCATTCTGGTTAAGCGTTTGGAGCAGCAGAATTGCGAAAAATTTTTTGCTTTCTCAACCATTTCTTGGCTTCAAACTGCCATATCTCGCGAACGGATTGACCTAACCCAAAAATTCCTGTTGCGTCTGAAAGTAGAAACTCGCCCGATTACAACGGTATGTGTATTTTTTCCCTAGGCCATTCTGGTTAAGCGTTTGGAGCAGCAGTAGTGCGAAAAATTTGTTGTCTTCTTTTCCATTTCTTAGCTTCAAACTCCCATATCTCGCGAACGGATTGACCTAACCCAAAAATTCTTGTTGCATCTGAAAGAAGAAACTCGCCCGATTACAACGGTATGTGTATTTTTTCCCTAGGCCATTCTGGTTAAGCGTTTGGAGCAGCAGAATAGCGAAAAATTGTTTGCCTTCTCAACCATTTCTTGGCTTCAAACTCCCATATCTCGCGAACGGATTGACCTAACCCAAAAATTCCTGTTGGGTCTGAAAGTAGAAACTCGCCCGATTACAACGGTATGTGTATTTCTTCCCTAGGCCATTCTGGTTAAGCGTTTGGAGCAGCAGAATTGCGAAAAATTTTTTGCCTTCTCAACCATTTCTTGGCTTCAAACTCCCATATCTCGCGAACGGATTGACCAAACCCAGAAGTTCCTGCTGCGTCTGAAAGTAGAAACTCACCCGATTACAACGATATGCGTATTTTTTCCCTAGGCCATTCTGGTTAAGCGTTTGGGGAAGCAGAATTGCGAAAATTGTTTGCCTTCTCAACCATTTCTTGGCTTCAAACTGCCATATCTCGCGAACGGATTGACCTAACCCAAAAATTCCTATTGCATCTGAAAGTAGAAACTCGCCCGATTACAACGGTACGTGTATTTTTCCCTTAGGCCATTCTGGTTAAGCGATTGGAGCAGCAGAATTGCGAAAAATTTATTGTCTTGTCAAACATTTCTTAGCTTGAAGGTCCCATATCTCGCGAACGGATTGACCTAACCCAAAAATTCCTGTTGCGTCTGAAAGTAGAAACTCGCCCGATTACAACGGTATGTGTATTTTTTCCCTAGGCCATTCTGATTAAGCGTTTGGAGCAGCAGAAGTGCGAAAAATTTGTTGTCTTCATAACCATTTCTTGGCTTCAAACTCCCATATCTCGCGAACGGATTGACCTAACCCAATAATTCCTGTTGCGTCTGAAAGTAGAAACTCGCCCGATTATAACGGTATGTGTATTTTTTCATTAGGCTATTCTGGTTAAGCGTTTGGAGCAGCAGTAGTGCGAAAAATTTGTTGTCTCCTTTACCATTTCTTAGCTTCAAACTCCCATATCTCGCGAACGGATTGACCTAACCCAAAAATTCTTGTTGCATCTGAAAGAAGAAACTCGCCCGATTACAACGGTATGTGTATTTTTTCCCTAGGCCAATCTGGTTAAGCGTTTGGAGCAGCAGAATAGCGAAAAATTGTTTGCCTTCTCAACCATTTCTTGGCTTCAAACTCCCATATCTCGCGAACGGATTGACCTAACCCAAAAATTGCTGTTGGGTCTGAAAGTAGAAACTCGCCCGATTACAACGGTATGTGTATTTCTTCCCTAGGCCATTCTGGTTAAGCGTTTGGAGCAGCAGAATTGCGAAAAATTTTTTGCCTTCTTTACCAGTTCTTAGCTTCAAACACCCATATCTCGCGAACGGATTGACCTAACCCAAAAATTCTTGTTGCATCTGAAACAAGAAACTCGCCCGATTACAACGGTATGTGTATTTTTTCCATAGGCCATTCTGGTTAAGCTTTTGGAGCAGCAGAATAGCGAAAAATTTTTGCCTTCTCAACCATTTCTTGGCTTCAAACTCCCATATCTCGCGAACGGATTGACTTAACCCAAAAATTCCTGTTGCGTCTGAAAGTAGAAACTCGCCCGATTACAACGGTATGTGTATTTTTTCCCTAGGCCACACTGGTTAAGCGTTTGGAGCAGCAGTAGTGCGAAAAATTTGTTGTCTTCTTTACCAGTTCTTACTTCAAACTCCCATATCTCGCGAACGGATTGACCTAACCCAAAAATTCTTGTTGCATCTGAAACAAGAAACTCGCCCGATTACAACGGTATGTGTATTTTTTCCATAGGCCATTCTGGTTAAGCGTTTGGAGCAGCAGAATAGCGAAAAATTGTTTGCCTTCTCAACCATTTCTTGGCTTCAAACTCCCATATCTCGCGAACGGATTGACCTAACCCAAAAATTCCTGCTGCGTCTGAAAGTAGAAACTCGCCCGATTACAACGGTATGTGTATTTTTTCCCTAGGCCATTCTGGTTAAGCGTTTGGAGCAGCAGAATTGCGAAAAATTTTTTGCTTTCTCAACCATTTCTTGGCTTCAAACTGCCATATCTCGCGAACGGATTGACCTAACCCAAAAATTCCTGTTGCGCCTGAAAGTAGAAACTCGCCCGATTACAACGGTACGTGTATTTTTCCCTTAGGCCATTCTGGTTAAGCGATTGGAGCAGCAGAATTGCGAAAAATTTATTGTCTTGTCAACCATTTCTTAGCTTGAAAGTCCCATATCTCGCGAACGGATTGACCTAACCCAAAAATTCCTGTTGCGTCTGAAAGTAGAAACTCGCCCGATTACAACGGTATGTGTATTTTTTCCCTAGGCCATTCTGATTAGGCGTTTGGATCAGCAGAATTGCGAAAAATTTTTTGCCTTCTTTACCAGTTCTTAGCTTCAAACACCCATATCTCGCGAACGGATTGACCTAACCCAAAAATTCTTGTTGCATCTGAAACAAGAAACGCGCCCGATTACAACGGTATGTGTATTTTTTCCATAGGCCATTCTGGTTAAGCGTTTGGAGCAGCAGAATAGCGAAAAATTGTTTGCCTTCTCAACCATTTCTTGGCTTCAAACTCCCATATCTCGCGAACGGATTGACCTAACCCAAAAATTCCTGTTGGGTCTGAAAGTAGAAACTCGCCCGATTACAACGGTATGTGTATTTCTTCCCAAGGCCATTCTGGTTAAGCGTTTGGAGCAGCAGAATTGCGAAAAATTTTTTGCCTTCTTTACCAGTTCTTAGCTTCAAACACCCATATCTCGCGAACGGATTGACCTAACCCAAAAATTCTTGTTGCATCTGAAACAAGAAACTCGCCCGATTACAACGGTATGTGTATTTTTTCCATAGGCCATTCTGGTTAAGCGTTTGGAGCAGCAGAATAGCGAAAAATTGTTTGCCTTCTCAAACATTTCTTGGCTTCAAACTCCCATATCTCGCGAACGGATTGACCTAACCCAAAAATTCCTATTGCATCTGAAAGTGGAAACTCGCCCGATTACAGCGGTATGTGTATTTTTTCCCTAGGCAATTCTGGTTAAGCGTTTGGAGCAGCAGAATTGCGAAAAATTTTTTGCCTTCTCAACCATTTCTTGGCTTCAAACTCCCATATCTCGCGAACGGATTGACGTAACCCAAAAATTCCTGTTGCATCTGAAAGTAGAAGCTCGCCCGATTACAACGGTATGTGTATTTTTTCCCTAGGCCATTCTGGTTAAGCGTGTGGAGCAGCAGAATTGCGAAAAATTTTTTGCCTTCTCAACCATTGCTTGGCTTCAAACTCCCATATCTCGCGAACGGATTGACTTAACCCAAAAATTCCTGTTGCGTCTGAAAGTAGAAACTCGCCCGATTACAACGGTATGTGTATTTTTTCCCTAGGCCACACTGGTTAAGCGTTTGGAGCAGCAGTAGTGCGAAAAATTTGTTGTCTTCTTTACCATTTCTTAGCTTCAAACTCCCATATCTCGCGAACGGATTGACCTAACCCAAAAATTCTTGCTGCATCTGAAAGAAGAAACTCGCCCGATTACAACGGTATGTGTATTTTTTCCCTAGGCCATTCTGGTTAAGCGTTTGGAGCAGCAGAATAGCGAAAAATTGTTTGCCTTCTCAACCATTTCTTGGCTTCAAACTCCCATATCTCGCGAACGGACTGACCTAACCCAAAAATTCCTGTTGGGTCTGAAAGTAGAAACTCGCCCGATTACAACGGTATGCGTATTTTTTCCCTAGGCCACACTGGTTAAGCGTTTGGAGCAGCAGTAGTGCGAAAAATTTGTTGTCTTCTTTACCAGTTCTTACTTCAAACTCCCATATCTCGCGAACGGATTGACCTAACCCAAAAATTCTTGTTGCATCTGAAACAAGAAACTCGCCCGATTACAACGGTATGTGTATTTTTTCCATAGGCCATTCTGGTTAAGCGTTTGGAGCAGCAGAATAGCGAAAAATTGTTTGCCTTCTCAACCATTTCTTGGCTTCAAACTCCCATATCTCGCGAACGGATTGACCTAACCCAAAAATTCCTGCTGCGTCTGAAAGTAGAAACTCGCCCGATTACAACGGTATGTGTATTTTTTCCCTAGGCCATTCTGGTTAAGCGTTTGGAGCAGCAGAATTGCGAAAAATTTTTTGCTTTCTCAACCATTTCTTGGCTTCAAACTGCCATATCTCGCGAACGGATTGACCTAACCCAAAAATTCCTGTTGCGTCTGAAAGTAGAAACTCGCCCGATTACAACGGTATGTGTATTTTTTCCCTAGGCCATTCTGGTTAAGCGTTTGGAGCAGCAGTAGTGCGAAAAATTTGTTGTCTTCTTTTCCATTTCTTAGCTTCAAACTCCCATATCTCGCGAACGGATTGACCTAACCCAAAAATTCTTGTTGCATCTGAAAGAAGAAACTCGCCCGATTACAACGGTATGTGTATTTTTTCCCTAGGCCATTCTGGTTAAGCGTTTGGAGCAGCAGAATAGCGAAAAATTGTTTGCCTTCTCAACCATTTCTTGGCTTCAAACTCCCATATCTCGCGAACGGATTGACCTAACCCAAAAATTCCTGTTGGGTCTGAAAGTAGAAACTCGCCCGATTACAACGGTATGTGTATTTCTTCCCTAGGCCATTCTGGTTAAGCGTTTGGAGCAGCAGAATTGCGAAAAATTTTTTGCCTTCTCAACCATTTCTTGGCTTCAAACTCCCATATCTCGCGAACGGATTGACCAAACCCAGAAGTTCCTGCTGCGTCTGAAAGTAGAAACTCACCCGATTACAACGATATGCGTATTTTTTCCCTAGGCCATTCTGGTTAAGCGTTTGGGGAAGCAGAATTGCGAAAATTGTTTGCCTTCTCAACCATTTCTTGGCTTCAAACTGCCATATCTCGCGAACGGATTGACCTAACCCAAAAATTCCTATTGCATCTGAAAGTAGAAACTCGCCCGATTACAACGGTACGTGTATTTTTCCCTTAGGCCATTCTGGTTAAGCGATTGGAGCAGCAGAATTGCGAAAAATTTATTGTCTTGTCAAACATTTCTTAGCTTGAAGGTCCCATATCTCGCGAACGGATTGACCTAACCCAAAAATTCCTGTTGCGTCTGAAAGTAGAAACTCGCCCGATTACAACGGTATGTGTATTTTTTCCCTAGGCCATTCTGATTAAGCGTTTGGAGCAGCAGAAGTGCGAAAAATTTGTTGTCTTCATAACCATTTCTTGGCTTCAAACTCCCATATCTCGCGAACGGATTGACCTAACCCAATAATTCCTGTTGCGTCTGAAAGTAGAAACTCGCCCGATTATAACGGTATGTGTATTTTTTCATTAGGCTATTCTGGTTAAGCGTTTGGAGCAGCAGTAGTGCGAAAAATTTGTTGTCTCCTTTACCATTTCTTAGCTTCAAACTCCCATATCTCGCGAACGGATTGACCTAACCCAAAAATTCTTGTTGCATCTGAAAGAAGAAACTCGCCCGATTACAACGGTATGTGTATTTTTTCCCTAGGCCAATCTGGTTAAGCGTTTGGAGCAGCAGAATAGCGAAAAATTGTTTGCCTTCTCAACCATTTCTTGGCTTCAAACTCCCATATCTCGCGAACGGATTGACCTAACCCAAAAATTGCTGTTGGGTCTGAAAGTAGAAACTCGCCCGATTACAACGGTATGTGTATTTCTTCCCTAGGCCATTCTGGTTAAGCGTTTGGAGCAGCAGAATTGCGAAAAATTTTTTGCCTTCTTTACCAGTTCTTAGCTTCAAACACCCATATCTCGCGAACGGATTGACCTAACCCAAAAATTCTTGTTGCATCTGAAACAAGAAACTCGCCCGATTACAACGGTATGTGTATTTTTTCCATAGGCCATTCTGGTTAAGCTTTTGGAGCAGCAGAATAGCGAAAAATTTTTGCCTTCTCAACCATTTCTTGGCTTCAAACTCCCATATCTCGCGAACGGATTGACTTAACCCAAAAATTCCTGTTGCGTCTGAAAGTAGAAACTCGCCCGATTACAACGGTATGTGTATTTTTTCCCTAGGCCACACTGGTTAAGCGTTTGGAGCAGCAGTAGTGCGAAAAATTTGTTGTCTTCTTTACCAGTTCTTACTTCAAACTCCCATATCTCGCGAACGGATTGACCTAACCCAAAAATTCTTGTTGCATCTGAAACAAGAAACTCGCCCGATTACAACGGTATGTGTATTTTTTCCATAGGCCATTCTGGTTAAGCGTTTGGAGCAGCAGAATAGCGAAAAATTGTTTGCCTTCTCAACCATTTCTTGGCTTCAAACTCCCATATCTCGCGAACGGATTGACCTAACCCAAAAATTCCTGCTGCGTCTGAAAGTAGAAACTCGCCCGATTACAACGGTATGTGTATTTTTTCCCTAGGCCATTCTGGTTAAGCGTTTGGAGCAGCAGAATTGCGAAAAATTTTTTGCTTTCTCAACCATTTCTTGGCTTCAAACTGCCATATCTCGCGAACGGATTGACCTAACCCAAAAATTCCTGTTGCGCCTGAAAGTAGAAACTCGCCCGATTACAACGGTACGTGTATTTTTCCCTTAGGCCATTCTGGTTAAGCGATTGGAGCAGCAGAATTGCGAAAAATTTATTGTCTTGTCAACCATTTCTTAGCTTGAAAGTCCCATATCTCGCGAACGGATTGACCTAACCCAAAAATTCCTGTTGCGTCTGAAAGTAGAAACTCGCCCGATTACAACGGTATGTGTATTTTTTCCCTAGGCCATTCTGATTAGGCGTTTGGATCAGCAGAATTGCGAAAAATTTTTTGCCTTCTTTACCAGTTCTTAGTTTCAAACACCCATATCTCGCGAACGGATTGACCTAACCCAAAAATTCTTGTTGCATCTGAAACAAGAAACGCGCCCGATTACAACGGTATGTGTATTTTTTCCATAGGCCATTCTGGTTAAGCGTTTGGAGCAGCAGAATAGCGAAAAATTGTTTGCCTTCTCAACCATTTCTTGGCTTCAAACTCCCATATCTCGCGAACGGATTGACCTAACCCAAAAATTCCTGTTGGGTCTGAAAGTAGAAACTCGCCCGATTACAACGGTATGTGTATTTCTTCCCAAGGCCATTCTGGTTAAGCGTTTGGAGCAGCAGAATTGCGAAAAATTTTTTGCCTTCTTTACCAGTTCTTAGCTTCAAACACCCATATCTCGCGAACGGATTGACCTAACCCAAAAATTCTTGTTGCATCTGAAACAAGAAACTCGCCCGATTACAACGGTATGTGTATTTTTTCCATAGGCCATTCTGGTTAAGCGTTTGGAGCAGCAGAATAGCGAAAAATTGTTTGCCTTCTCAAACATTTCTTGGCTTCAAACTCCCATATCTCGCGAACGGATTGACCTAACCCAAAAATTCCTATTGCATCTGAAAGTGGAAACTCGTCCGATTACAGCGGTATGTGTATTTTTTCCCTAGGCAATTCTGGTTAAGCGTTTGGAGCAGCAGAATTGCGAAAAATTTTTTGCCTTCTCAACCATTTCTTGGCTTCAAACTCCCATATCTCGCGAACGGATTGACGTAACCCAAAAATTCCTGTTGCATCTGAAAGTAGAAGCTCGCCCGATTACAACGGTATGTGTATTTTTTCCCTAGGCCATTCTGGTTAAGCGTGTGGAGCAGCAGAATTGCGAAAAATTTTTTGCCTTCTCAACCATTGCTTGGCTTCAAACTCCCATATCTCGCGAACGGATTGACTTAACCCAAAAATTCCTGTTGCGTCTGAAAGTAGAAACTCGCCCGATTACAACGGTATGTGTATTTTTTCCCTAGGCCACACTGGTTAAGCGTTTGGAGCAGCAGTAGTGCGAAAAATTTGTTGTCTTCTTTACCATTTCTTAGCTTCAAACTCCCATATCTCGCGAACGGATTGACCTAACCCAAAAATTCTTGCTGCATCTGAAAGAAGAAACTCGCCCGATTACAACGGTATGTGTATTTTTTCCCTAGGCCATTCTGGTTAAGCGTTTGGAGCAGCAGAATAGCGAAAAATTGTTTGCCTTCTCAACCATTTCTTGGCTTCAAACTCCCATATCTCGCGAACGGACTGACCTAACCCAAAAATTCCTGTTGGGTCTGAAAGTAGAAACTCGCCCGATTACAACGGTATGCGTATTTTTTCCCTAGGCCACACTGGTTAAGCGTTTGGAGCAGCAGTAGTGCGCAAAATTTGTTGTCTTCTTTACCAGTTCTTACTTCAAACTCCCATATCGCGCGAACGGATTGACCTAACCCAAAAATTCTTGTTGCATCTGAAACAAGAAACTCGCCCGATTACAACGGTATGTGTATTTTTTCCATAGGCCATTCTGGTTAAGCGTTTGGAGCAGCAGAATAGCGAAAAATTGTTTGCCTTGTCAACCATTTCTTGGCTTCAAACTCCCATATCTCGCGAACGGATTGACCTAACCCAAAAATTCCTGCTGCGTCTGAAAGTAGAAACTCGCCCGATTACAACGGTATGTGTATTTTTTCCCTAGGCCATTCTGGTTAAGCTTTTGGAGCAGCAGAATTGCGAAAAATTTTTTGTTTCTCAACCATTTCTTGGCTTCAAACTGCCATATCTCGCGAACGTATTGACCTAACCCAAAAATTCCTATTGCATCTGAAAGTAGAAACTCGCCCGATTACAACGGTACGTGTATTTTTCCCTTAGGCCATTCTGGTTAAGCGATTGGAGCAGCAGAATTGCGAAAAATTTATTGTCTTGTCAAACATTTCTTAGCTTCAAACTCCCATATCTCGCGAACGGATTGACCTAACCCAATAATTCCTGTTGCGTCTGAAAGTAGAAACTCGCCCGATTATAACGGTATGTGTATTTTTTCATTAGGCTATTCTGGTTAAGCGTTTGGAGCAGCAGTAGTGCGAAAAATTTGTTGTCTCCTTTACCATTTCTTAGCTTCAAACTCCCATATCTCGCGAACGGATTGACCTAACCCAAAAATTCTTGTTGCATCTGAAAGAAGAAACTCGCCCGATTACAACGGTATGTGTATTTTTTCCCTAGGCCATTCTGGTTAAGCGTTTGGAGCAGCAGAATAGCGAAAAATTGTTTGCCTTCTCAACCATTTCTTGGCTTCAAACTCCCATATCTCGCGAACGGATTGACCTAACCCAAAAATTCCTGTTGGGTCTGAAAGTAGAAACTCGCCCGATTACAACGGTATGTGTATTTCTTCCCTAGGCCATTCTGGTTAAGCGTTTGGAGCAGCAGAATTGCGAAAAATTTTTTGCCTTCTTTACCAGTTCTTAGCTTCAAACACCCATATCTCGCGAACGGATTGACCTAACCCAAAAATTCTTGTTTCATCTGAAACAAGAAACTCGCCCGATTACAACGGTATGTGTATTTTTTCCATAGGCCATTCTGGTTAAGCGTTTGGAGCAGCAGAATAGCGAAAAATTGTTTGCCTTCTCAACCATTTCTTGGCTTCAAACTCCCATTTCTCGCGAACGGATTGACCTAACCCAAAAATTCCTGCTGCGTCTGAAAGTAGAAACTCGCCCGATTACAACGGTATGTGTATTTTTTCCCTAGGCCATTCTGGTTAAGCGTTTGGAGCAGCAGAATTGCGAAAAATTTTTTGCTTTCTCAACCATTTCTTGGCTTCAAACTGCCATATCTCGCGAATGGATTGACCTAACCCAAAAATTCCTATTGCATCTGAAAGTAGAAACTCGCCCGATTACAAAGGTATGTGTATTTTTTCCCTAGGCCACACTGGTTAAGCGTTTGGAGCAGCAGTAGTGCGAAAAATTTGTTGTCTTCTTTACCATTTCTTAGCTTCAAACTCCCATATCTCGCGAACGGATTGACCTAACCCAAAAATTCTTGCTGCATCTGAAAGAAGAAACTCGCCCGATTACAACGGTATGTGTATTTTTTCCCTAGGCCATTCTGGTTAAGCGTTTGGAGCAGCAGAATTGCGAAAAATTTTTTGCCTTCTTTACCAGTTCTTAGCTTCAAACACCCATATCTCGCGAACGGATTGACCTAACCCAAAAATTCTTGTTTCATCTGAAACAAGAAACTCGCCCGATTACAACGGTATGTGTATTTTTCCCTTAGGCCATTCTGGTTAAGCGATTGGAGCAGCAGAATTGCGAAAAATTTATTGTCTTGTCAAACATTTCTTAGCTTGAAAGTCCCATATCTCGCGAACGGATTGACCTAACCCAAAAATTCCTGTTGCGTCTGAAAGTAGAAACTCGCCCGATTACAACGGTATGTGTATTTTTTCCCTAGGCCATTCTGATTAAGCGTTTGGAGCAGCAGAAGTGCGAAAAATTTGTTGTCTTCATAACCATTTCTTGGCTTCAAACTCCCATATCTCGCGAACGGATTGACCTAACCCAATAATTCCTGTTGCGTCTGAAAGTAGAAACTCGCCCGATTACAACGGTATGTGTATTTTTTCCCTAGGCCACACTGGTTAAGCGTTTGGAGCAGCAGTAGTGCGAAAAATTTGTTGTCTTCTTTACCATTTCTTAGCTTCAAACTCCCATATCTCGCGAACGGATTGACCTAACCCAAAAATTCTTGCTGCATCTGAAAGAAGAAACTCGCCCGATTACAACGGTATGTGTATTTTTTCCCTAGGCCATTCTGGTTAAGCGTTTGGAGCAGCAGTAGTGCGCAAAATTTGTTGTCTTCTTTACCAGTTCTTACTTCAAACTCCCATATCGCGCGAACGGATTGACCTAACCCAAAAATTCTTGTTGCATCTGAAACAAGAAACTCGCCCGATTACAACGGTATGTGTATTTTTTCCATAGGCCATTCTGGTTAAGCGTTTGGAGCAGCAGAATAGCGAAAAATTGTTTGCCTTGTCAACCATTTCTTGGCTTCAAACTCCCATATCTCGCGAACGGATTGACCTAACCCAAAAATTCCTGCTGCGTCTGAAAGTAGAAACTCGCCCGATTACAACGGTATGTGTATTTTTTCCCTAGGCCATTCTGGTTAAGCTTTTGGAGCAGCAGAATTGCGAAAAATTTTTTGTTTCTCAACCATTTCTTGGCTTCAAACTGCCATATCTCGCGAACGGATTGACCTAACCCAAAAATTCCTATTGCATCTGAAAGTAGAAACTCGCCCGATTACAACGGTACGTGTATTTTTCCCTTAGGCCATTCTGGTTAAGCGATTGGAGCAGCAGAATTGCGAAAAATTTATTGTCTTGTCAAACATTTCTTAGCTTCAAACTCCCATATCTCGCGAACGGATTGACCTAACCCAATAATTCCTGTTGCGTCTGAAAGTAGAAACTCGCCCGATTATAACGGTATGTGTATTTTTTCATTAGGCTATTCTGGTTAAGCGTTTGGAGCAGCAGTAGTGCGAAAAATTTGTTGTCTCCTTTACCATTTCTTAGCTTCAAACTCCCATATCTCGCGAACGGATTGACCTAACCCAAAAATTCTTGTTGCATCTGAAAGAAGAAACTCGCCCGATTACAACGGTATGTGTATTTTTTCCCTAGGCCATTCTGGTTAAGCGTTTGGAGCAGCAGAATAGCGAAAAATTGTTTGCCTTCTCAACCATTTCTTGGCTTCAAACTCCCATATCTCGCGAACGGATTGACCTAACCCAAAAATTCCTGTTGGGTCTGAAAGTAGAAACTCGCCCGATTACAACGGTATGTGTATTTCTTCCCTAGGCCATTCTGGTTAAGCGTTTGGAGCAGCAGAATTGCGAAAAATTTTTTGCCTTCTTTACCAGTTCTTAGCTTCGAACACCCATATCTCGCGAACGGATTGACCTAACCCAAAAATTCTTGTTTCATCTGAAACAAGAAACTCGCCCGATTACAACGGTATGTGTATTTTTTCCATAGGCCATTCTGGTTAAGCGTTTGGAGCAGCAGAATAGCGAAAAATTGTTTGCCTTCTCAACCATTTCTTGGCTTCAAACTCCCATTTCTCGCGAACGGATTGACCTAACCCAAAAATTCCTGCTGCGTCTGAAAGTAGAAACTCGCCCGATTACAACGGTATGTGTATTTTTTCCCTAGGCCATTCTGGTTAAGCGTTTGGAGCAGCAGAATTGCGAAAAATTTTTTGCTTTCTCAACCATTTCTTGGCTTCAAACTGCCATATCTCGCGAATGGATTGACCTAACCCAAAAATTCCTATTGCATCTGAAAGTAGAAACTCGCCCGATTACAAAGGTATGTGTATTTTTTCCCTAGGCCACACTGGTTAAGCGTTTGGAGCAGCAGTAGTGCGAAAAATTTGTTGTCTTCTTTACCATTTCTTAGCTTCAAACTCCCATATCTCGCGAACGGATTGACCTAACCCAAAAATTCTTGCTGCATCTGAAAGAAGAAACTCGCCCGATTACAACGGTATGTGTATTTTTTCCCTAGGCCATTCTGGTTAAGCGTTTGGAGCAGCAGAATTGCGAAAAATTTTTTGCCTTCTTTACCAGTTCTTAGCTTCAAACACCCATATCTCGCGAACGGATTGACCTAACCCAAAAATTCTTGTTTCATCTGAAACAAGAAACTCGCCCGATTACAACGGTATGTGTATTTTTCCCTTAGGCCATTCTGGTTAAGCGATTGGAGCAGCAGAATTGCGAAAAATTTATTGTCTTGTCAAACATTTCTTAGCTTGAAAGTCCCATATCTCGCGAACGGATTGACCTAACCCAAAAATTCCTGTTGCGTCTGAAAGTAGAAACTCGCCCGATTACAACGGTATGTGTATTTTTTCCCTAGGCCATTCTGATTAAGCGTTTGGAGCAGCAGAAGTGCGAAAAATTTGTTGTCTTCATAACCATTTCTTGGCTTCAAACTCCCATATCTCGCGAACGGATTGACCTAACCCAATAATTCCTGTTGCGTCTGAAAGTAGAAACTCGCCCGATTACAACGGTATGTGTATTTTTTCCCTAGGCCACACTGGTTAAGCGTTTGGAGCAGCAGTAGTGCGAAAAATTTGTTGTCTTCTTTACCATTTCTTAGCTTCAAACTCCCATATCTCGCGAACGGATTGACCTAACCCAAAAATTCTTGCTGCATCTGAAAGAAGAAACTCGCCCGATTACAACGGTATGTGTATTTTTTCCCTAGGCCATTCTGGTTAAGCGTTTGGAGCAGCAGAATAGCGAAAAATTGTTTGCCTTCTCAACCATTTCTTGGCTTCAAACTCCCATATCTCGCGAACGGACTGACCTAACCCAAAAATTCCTGTTGGGTCTGAAAGTAGAAACTCGCCCGATTACAACGGTATGCGTATTTTTTCCCTAGGCCACACTGGTTAAGCGTTTGGAGCAGCAGTAGTGCGCAAAATTTGTTGTCTTCTTTACCAGTTCTTACTTCAAACTCCCATATCGCGCGAACGGATTGACCTAACCCAAAAATTCTTGTTGCATCTGAAACAAGAAACTCGCCCGATTACAACGGTATGTGTATTTTTTCCATAGGCCATTCTGGTTAAGCGTTTGGAGCAGCAGAATAGCGAAAAATTGTTTGCCTTGTCAACCATTTCTTGGCTTCAAACTCCCATATCTCGCGAACGGATTGACCTAACCCAAAAATTCCTGCTGCGTCTGAAAGTAGAAACTCGCCCGATTACAACGGTATGTGTATTTTTTCCCTAGGCCATTCTGGTTAAGCGTTTGGAGCAGCAGAATTGCGAAAAATTTTTTGCTTTCTCAACCATTTCTTGGCTTCAAACTGCCATATCTCGCGAATGGATTGACCTAACCCAAAAATTCCTATTGCATCTGAAAGTAGAAACTCGCCCGATTACAACGGTACGTGTATTTTTCCCTTAGGCCATTCTGGTTAAGCGATTGGAGCAGCAGAATTGCGAAAAATTTATTGTCTTGTCAAACATTTCTTAGCTTGAAAGTCCCATATCTCGCGAACGGATTGACCTAACCCAAAAATTCCTGTTGCGTCTGAAAGTAGAAACTCGCCCGATTACAACGGTATGTGTATTTTTTCCCTAGGCCATTCTGATTAAGCGTTTGGAGCAGCAGAAGTGCGAAAAATTTGTTGTCTTCATAACCATTTCTTGGCTTCAAACTCCCATATCTCGCGAACGGATTGACCTAACCCAATAATTCCTGTTGCGTCTGAAAGTAGAAACTCGCCCGATTACAACGGTATGTGTATTTTTTCCCTAGGCCACACTGGTTAAGCGTTTGGAGCAGCAGTAGTGCGAAAAATTTGTTGTCTTCTTTACCATTTCTTAGCTTCAAACTCCCATATCTCGCGAACGGATTGACCTAACCCAAAAATTCTTGCTGCATCTGAAAGAAGAAACTCGCCCGATTACAACGGTATGTGTATTTTTTCCCTAGGCCATTCTGGTTAAGCGTTTGGAGCAGCAGAATAGCGAAAAATTGTTTGCCTTCTCAACCATTTCTTGGCTTCAAACTCCCATATCTCGCGAACGGACTGACCTAACCCAAAAATTCCTGTTGGGTCTGAAAGTAGAAACTCGCCCGATTACAACGGTATGCGTATTTTTTCCCTAGGCCACACTGGTTAAGCGTTTGGAGCAGCAGTAGTGCGCAAAATTTGTTGTCTTCTTTACCAGTTCTTACTTCAAACTCCCATATCGCGCGAACGGATTGACCTAACCCAAAAATTCTTGTTGCATCTGAAACAAGAAACTCGCCCGATTACAACGGTATGTGTATTTTTTCCATAGGCCATTCTGGTTAAGCGTTTGGAGCAGCAGAATAGCGAAAAATTGTTTGCCTTGTCAACCATTTCTTGGCTTCAAACTCCCATATCTCGCGAACGGATTGACCTAACCCAAAAATTCCTGCTGCGTCTGAAAGTAGAAACTCGCCCGATTACAACGGTATGTGTATTTTTTCCCTAGGCCATTCTGGTTAAGCTTTTGGAGCAGCAGAATTGCGAAAAATTTTTTGTTTCTCAACCATTTCTTGGCTTCAAACTGCCATATCTCGCGAACGGATTGACCTAACCCAAAAATTCCTATTGCATCTGAAAGTAGAAACTCGCCCGATTACAACGGTACGTGTATTTTTCCCTTAGGCCATTCTGGTTAAGCGATTGGAGCAGCAGAATTGCGAAAAATTTATTGTCTTGTCAAACATTTCTTAGCTTCAAACTCCCATATCTCGCGAACGGATTGACCTAACCCAATAATTCCTGTTGCGTCTGAAAGTAGAAACTCGCCCGATTATAACGGTATGTGTATTTTTTCATTAGGCTATTCTGATTAAGCGTTTGGAGCAGCAGTAGTGCGAAAAATTTGTTGTCTCCTTTACCATTTCTTAGCTTCAAACTCCCATATCTCGCGAACGGATTGACCTAACCCAAAAATTCTTGTTGCATCTGAAAGAAGAAACTCGCCCGATTACAACGGTATGTGTATTTTTTCCCTAGGCCATTCTGGTTAAGCGTTTGGAGCAGCAGAATAGCGAAAAATTGTTTGCCTTCTCAACCATTTCTTGGCTTCAAACTCCCATATCTCGCGAACGGATTGACCTAACCCAAAAATTCCTGTTGGGTCTGAAAGTAGAAACTCGCCCGATTACAACGGTATGTGTATTTCTTCCCTAGGCCATTCTGGTTAAGCGTTTGGAGCAGCAGTAGTGCGAAAAATTTGTTGTCTCCTTTACCATTTCTTAGCTTCAAACTCCCATATCTCGCGAACGGATTGACCTAACCCAAAAATTCTTGTTGCATCTGAAAGAAGAAACTCGCCCGATTACAACGGTATGTGTATTTTTTCCCTAGGCCATTCTGGTTAAGCGTTTGGAGCAGCAGAATAGCGAAAAATTGTTTGCCTTCTCAACCATTTCTTGGCTTCAAACTCCCATATCTCGCGAACGGATTGACCTAACCCAAAAATTCCTGTTGGGTCTGAAAGTAGAAACTCGCCCGATTACAACGGTATGTGTATTTCTTCCCTAGGCCATTCTGGTTAAGCGTTTGGAGCAGCAGAATTGCGAAAAATTTTTTGCCTCCTTTACCAGTTCTTAGCTTCAAACACCCATATCTCGCGAACGGATTGACCTAACCCAAAAATTCTTGTTTCATCTGAAACAAGAAACTCGCCCGATTACAACGGTATGTGTATTTTTTCCATAGGCCATTCTGGTTAAGCGTTTGGAGCAGCAGAATAGCGAAAAATTGTTTGCCTTCTCAACCATTTCTTGGCTTCAAACTCCCATTTCTCGCGAACGGATTGACCTAACCCAAAAATTCCTGCTGCGTCTGAAAGTAGAAACTCGCCCGATTACAACGGTATGTGTATTTTTTCCCTAGGCCACACTGGTTAAGCGTTTGGAGCAGCAGTAGTGCGAAAAATTTGTTGTCTTCTTTACCATTTCTTAGCTTCAAACTCCCATATCTCGCGAACGGATTGACCTAACCCAAAAATTCTTGCTGCATCTGAAAGAAGAAACTCGCCCGATTACAACGGTATGTGTATTTTTTCCCTAGGCCATTCTGGTTAAGCGTTTGGAGCAGCAGAATAGCGAAAAATTGTTTGCCTTCTCAACCATTTCTTGGCTTCAAACTCCCATATCTCGCGAACGGACTGACCTAACCCAAAAATTCCTGTTGGGTCTGAAAGTAGAAACTCGCCCGATTACAACGGTATGCGTATTTTTTCCCTAGGCCACACTGGTTAAGCGTTTGGAGCAGCAGTAGTGCGCAAAATTTGTTGTCTTCTTTACCAGTTCTTACTTCAAACTCCCATATCGCGCGAACGGATTGACCTAACCCAAAAATTCTTGTTGCATCTGAAACAAGAAACTCGCCCGATTACAACGGTATGTGTATTTTTTCCATAGGCCATTCTGGTTAAGCGTTTGGAGCAGCAGAATAGCGAAAAATTGTTTGCCTTGTCAACCATTTCTTGGCTTCAAACTCCCATATCTCGCGAACGGATTGACCTAACCCAAAAATTCCTGCTGCGTCTGAAAGTAGAAACTCGCCCGATTACAACGGTATGTGTATTTTTTCCCTAGGCCATTCTGGTTAAGCTTTTGGAGCAGCAGAATTGCGAAAAATTTTTTGTTTCTCAACCATTTCTTGGCTTCAAACTGCCATATCTCGCGAACGGATTGACCTAACCCAAAAATTCCTATTGCATCTGAAAGTAGAAACTCGCCCGATTACAACGGTACGTGTATTTTTCCCTTAGGCCATTCTGGTTAAGCGATTGGAGCAGCAGAATTGCGAAAAATTTATTGTCTTGTCAAACATTTCTTAGCTTCAAACTCCCATATCTCGCGAACGGATTGACCTAACCCAATAATTCCTGTTGCGTCTGAAAGTAGAAACTCGCCCGATTATAACGGTATGTGTATTTTTTCATTAGGCTATTCTGGTTAAGCGTTTGGAGCAGCAGTAGTGCGAAAAATTTGTTGTCTCCTTTACCATTTCTTAGCTTCAAACTCCCATATCTCGCGAACGGATTGACCTAACCCAAAAATTCTTGTTGCATCTGAAAGAAGAAACTCGCCCGATTACAACGGTATGTGTATTTTTTCCCTAGGCCATTCTGGTTAAGCGTTTGGAGCAGCAGAATAGCGAAAAATTGTTTGCCTTCTCAACCATTTCTTGGCTTCAAACTCCCATATCTCGCGAACGGATTGACCTAACCCAAAAATTCCTGTTGGGTCTGAAAGTAGAAACTCGCCCGATTACAACGGTATGTGTATTTCTTCCCTAGGCCATTCTGGTTAAGCGTTTGGAGCAGCAGAATTGCGAAAAATTTTTTGCCTTCTTTACCAGTTCTTAGCTTCAAACACCCATATCTCGCGAACGGATTGACCTAACCCAAAAATTCTTGTTTCATCTGAAACAAGAAACTCGCCCGATTACAACGGTATGTGTATTTTTTCCATAGGCCATTCTGGTTAAGCGTTTGGAGCAGCAGAATAGCGAAAAATTGTTTGCCTTCTCAACCATTTCTTGGCTTCAAACTCCCATTTCTCGCGAACGGATTGACCTAACCCAAAAATTCCTGCTGCGTCTGAAAGTAGAAACTCGCCCGATTACAACGGTATGTGTATTTTTTCCCTAGGCCATTCTGGTTAAGCGTTTGGAGCAGCAGAATTGCGAAAAATTTTTTGCTTTCTCAACCATTTCTTGGCTTCAAACTGCCATATCTCGCGAATGGATTGACCTAACCCAAAAATTCCTATTGCATCTGAAAGTAGAAACTCGCCCGATTACAACGGTACGTGTATTTTTCCCTTAGGCCATTCTGGTTAAGCGATTGGAGCAGCAGAATTGCGAAAAATTTATTGTCTTGTCAAACATTTCTTAGCTTGAAAGTCCCATATCTCGCGAACGGATTGACCTAACCCAAAAATTCCTGTTGCGTCTGAAAGTAGAAACTCGCCCGATTACAACGGTATGTGTATTTTTTCCCTAGGCCATTCTGATTAAGCGTTTGGAGCAGCAGAAGTGCGAAAAATTTGTTGTCTTCATAACCATTTCTTGGCTTCAAACTCCCATATCTCGCGAACGGATTGACCTAACCCAATAATTCCTGTTGCGTCTGAAAGTAGAAACTCGCCCGATTATAACGGTATGTGTATTTTTTCATTAGGCTATTCTGGTTAAGCGTTTGGAGCAGCAGTAGTGCGAAAAATTTGTTGTCTCCTTTACCATTTCTTAGCTTCAAACTCCCATATCTCGCGAACGGATTGACCTAACCCAAAAATTCTTGTTGCATGTGAAAGAAGAAACTCGCCCGATTACAACGGTATGTGTATTTTTTCCCTAGGCAATTCTGGTTAAGCGTTTGGAGCAGCAGAATAGCGAAAAATTGTTTGCCTTCTCAACCATTTCTTGGCTTCAAACTCCCATATCTCGCGAACGGATTGACCTAACCCAAAAATTCCTGTTGGGTCTGAAAGTAGAAACTCGCCCGATTACAACGGTATGTGTATTTCTTCCCAAGGCCATTCTGGTTAAGCGTTTGGAGCAGCAGAATTGCGAAAAATTTTTTGCCTTCTTTACCAGTTCTTAGCTTCAAACACCCATATCTCGCGAACGGATTGACCTAACCCAAAAATTCTTGTTGCATCTGAAACAAGAAACTCGCCCGATTACAACGGTATGTGTATTTTTTCCATAGGCCATTCTGGTTAAGCGTTTGGAGCAGCAGAATAGCGAAAAATTGTTTGCCTTCTCAAACATTTCTTGGCTTCAAACTCCCATATCTCGCGAACGGATTGACCTAACCCAAAAATTCCTATTGCATCTGAAAGTGGAAACCCGCCCGATTACAGCGGTATGTGTATTTTTTCCCTAGGCAATTCTGGTTAAGCGTTTGGAGCAGCAGAATTGCGAAAAATTTTTTGCCTTCTCAACCATTTCTTGGCTTCAAACTCCCATATCTCGCGAACGGATTGACGTAACCCAAAAATTCCTGTTGCATCTGAAAGTAGAAGCTCGCCCGATTACAACGGTATGTGTATTTTTTCCCTAGGCCATTCTGGTTAAGCGTGTGGAGCAGCAGAATTGCGAAAAATTTTTTGCCTTCTCAACCATTGCTTGGCTTCAAACTCCCATATCTCGCGAACGGATTGACTTAACCCAAAAATTCCTGTTGCGTCTGAAAGTAGAAACTCGCCCGATTACAACGGTATGTGTATTTTTTCCCTAGGCCACACTGGTTAAGCGTTTGAAGCAGCAGTAGTGCGAAAAATTTGTTGTCTTCTTTACCATTTCTTAGCTTCAAACTCCCATATCTCGCGAACGGATTGACCTAACCCAAAAATTCTTGCTGCATCTGAAAGAAGAAACTCGCCCGATTACAACGGTATGTGTATTTTTTCCCTAGGCCATTCTGGTTAAGCGTTTGGAGCAGCAGAATAGCGAAAAATTGTTTGCCTTCTCAACCATTTCTTGGCTTCAAACTCCCATATCTCGCGAACGGACTGACCTAACCCAAAAATTCCTGTTGGGTCTGAAAGTAGAAACTCGCCCGATTACAACGGTATGCGTATTTTTTCCCTAGGCCACACTGGTTAAGCGTTTGGAGCAGCAGTAGTGCGCAAAATTTGTTGTCTTCTTTACCAGTTCTTACTTCAAACTCCCATATCGCGCGAACGGATTGACCTAACCCAAAAATTCTTGTTGCATCTGAAACAAGAAACTCGCCCGATTACAACGGTATGTGTATTTTTTCTATAGGCCATTCTGGTTAAGCGTTTGGAGCAGCAGAATAGCGAAAAATTGTTTGCCTTCTCAACCATTTCTTGGCTTCAAACTCCCATATCTCGCGAACGGATTGACCTAACCCAAAAATTCCTGCTGCGTCTGAAAGTAGAAACTCGCCCGATTACAACGGTATGTGTATTTTTTCCCTAGGCCATTCTGGTTAAGCTTTTGGAGCAGCAGAATTGCGAAAAATTTTTTGCTTTTCAACCATTTCTTGGCTTCAAACTGCCATATCTCGCGAACGGATTGACCTAACCCAAAAATTCCTATTGCATCTGAAAGTAGAAACTCGCCCGATTACAACGGTACGTGTATTTTTCCCTTAGGCCATTCTGGTTAAGCGATTGGAGCAGCAGAATTGCGAAAAATTTATTGTCTTGTCAAACATTTCTTAGCTTCAAACTCCCATATCTCGCGAACGGATTGACCTAACCCAATAATTCCTGTTGCGTCTGAAAGTAGAAACTCGCCCGATTATAACGGTATGTGTATTTTTTCATTAGGCTATTCTGGTTAAGCGTTTGGAGCAGCAGTAGTGCGAAAAATTTGTTGTCTCCTTTACCATTTCTTAGCTTCAAACTCCCATATCTCGCGAACGGATTGACCTAACCCAAAAATTCTTGTTGCATCTGAAAGAAGAAACTCGCCCGATTACAACGGTATGTGTATTTTTTCCCTAGGCCATTCTGGTTAAGCGTTTGGAGCAGCAGAATAGCGAAAAATTGTTTGCCTTCTCAACCATTTCTTGGCTTCAAACTCCCATATCTCGCGAACGGATTGACCTAACCCAAAAATTCCTGTTGGGTCTGAAAGTAGAAACTCGCCCGATTACAACGGTATGTGTATTTCTTCCCTAGGCCACACTGGTTAAGCGTTTGGAGCAGCAGTAGTGCGAAAAATTTGTTGTCTTCTTTACCATTTCTTAGCTTCAAACTCCCATATCTCGCGAACGGATTGACCTAACCCAAAAATTCTTGCTGCATCTGAAAGAAGAAACTCGCCCGATTACAACGGTATGTGTATTTTTTCCCTAGGCCATTCTGGTTAAGCGTTTGGAGCAGCAGAATAGCGAAAAATTGTTTGCCTTCTCAACCATTTCTTGGCTTCAAACTCCCATATCTCGCGAACGGACTGACCTAACCCAAAAATTCCTGTTGGGTCTGAAAGTAGAAACTCGCCCGATTACAACGGTATGCGTATTTTTTCCCTAGGCCACACTGGTTAAGCGTTTGGAGCAGCAGTAGTGCGCAAAATTTGTTGTCTTCTTTACCAGTTCTTACTTCAAACTCCCATATCGCGCGAACGGATTGACCTAACCCAAAAATTCTTGTTGCATCTGAAACAAGAAACTCGCCCGATTACAACGGTATGTGTATTTTTTCCATAGGCCATTCTGGTTAAGCGCTTGGAGCAGCAGAATAGCGAAAAATTGTTTGCCTTCTCAACCATTTCTTGGCTTCAAACTCCCATATCTCGCGAACGGATTGACCTAACCCAAAAATTCCTGCTGCGTCTGAAAGTAGAAACTCGCCCGATTACAACGGTATGTGTATTTTTTCCCTAGGCCATTCTGGTTAAGCTTTTGGAGCAGCAGAATTGCGAAAAATTTTTTGCTTTCTCAACCATTTCTTGGCTTCAAACTGCCATATCTCACGAACGGATTGACCTAACCCAAAAATTCCTATTGCATCTGAAAGTAGAAACTCGCCCGATTACAACGGTACGTGTATTTTTCCCTTAGGCCATTCTGGTTAAGCGATTGGAGCAGCAGAATTGCGAAAAATTTATTGTCTTGTCAAACATTTCTTAGCTTCAAACTCCCATATCTCGCGAACGGATTGACCTAACCCAATAATTCCTGTTGCGTCTGAAAGTAGAAACTCGCCCGATTATAACGGTATGTGTATTTTTTCATTAGGCTATTCTGGTTAAGCGTTTGGAGCAGCAGTAGTGCGAAAAATTTGTTGTCTCCTTTACCATTTCTTAGCTTCAAACTCCCATATCTCGCGAACGGATTGACCTAACCCAAAAATTCTTGTTGCATCTGAAAGAAGAAACTCGCCCGATTACAACGGTATGTGTATTTTTTCCCTAGGCCATTCTGGTTAAGCGTTTGGAGCAGCAGAATAGCGAAAAATTGTTTGCCTTCTCAACCATTTCTTGGCTTCAAACTCCCATATCTCGCGAACGGATTGACCTAACCCAAAAATTCCTGTTGGGTCTGAAAGTAGAAACTCGCCCGATTACAACGGTATGTGTATTTCTTCCCTAGGCCACACTGGTTAAGCGTTTGGAGCAGCAGTAGTGCGAAAAATTTGTTGTCTTCTTTACCATTTCTTAGCTTCAAACTCCCATATCTCGCGAACGGATTGACCTAACCCAAAAATTCTTGCTGCATCTGAAAGAAGAAACTCGCCCGATTACAACGGTATGTGTATTTTTTCCCTAGGCCATTCTGGTTAAGCGTTTGGAGCAGCAGAATAGCGAAAAATTGTTTGCCTTCTCAACCATTTCTTGGCTTCAAACTCCCATATCTCGCGAACGGACTGACCTAACCCAAAAATTCCTGTTGGGTCTGAAAGTAGAAACTCGCCCGATTACAACGGTATGCGTATTTTTTCCCTAGGCCACACTGGTTAAGCGTTTGGAGCAGCAGTAGTGCGCAAAATTTGTTGTCTTCTTTACCAGTTCTTACTTCAAACTCCCATATCGCGCGAACGGATTGACCTAACCCAAAAATTCTTGTTGCATCTGAAACAAGAAACTCGCCCGATTACAACGGTATGTGTATTTTTTCCATAGGCCATTCTGGTTAAGCGCTTGGAGCAGCAGAATAGCGAAAAATTGTTTGCCTTCTCAACCATTTCTTGGCTTCAAACTCCCATATCTCGCGAACGGATTGACCTAACCCAAAAATTCCTGCTGCGTCTGAAAGTAGAAACTCGCCCGATTACAACGGTATGTGTATTTTTTCCCTAGGCCATTCTGGTTAAGCTTTTGGAGCAGCAGAATTGCGAAAAATTTTTTGCTTTCTCAACCATTTCTTGGCTTCAAACTGCCATATCTCACGAACGGATTGACCTAACCCAAAAATTCCTATTGCATCTGAAAGTAGAAACTCGCCCGATTACAACGGTACGTGTATTTTTCCCTTAGGCCATTCTGGTTAAGCGATTGGAGCAGCAGAATTGCGAAAAATTTATTGTCTTGTCAAACATTTCTTAGCTTCAAACTCCCATATCTCGCGAACGGATTGACCTAACCCAATAATTCCTGTTGCGTCTGAAAGTAGAAACTCGCCCGATTATAACGGTATGTGTATTTTTTCATTAGGCTATTCTGGTTAAGCGTTTGGAGCAGCAGTAGTGCGAAAAATTTGTTGTCTCCTTTACCATTTCTTAGCTTCAAACTCCCATATCTCGCGAACGGATTGACCTAACCCAAAAATTCTTGTTGCATCTGAAAGAAGAAACTCGCCCGATTACAACGGTATGTGTATTTTTTCCCTAGGCCATTCTGGTTAAGCGTTTGGAGCAGCAGAATAGCGAAAAATTGTTTGCCTTCTCAACCATTTCTAGGCTTCAAACTCCCATATCTCGCGAACGGATTGACCTAACCCAAAAATTCCTGTTGGGTCTGAAAGTAGAAACTCGCCCGATTACAACGGTATGTGTATTTCTTCCCTAGGCCATTCTGGTTAAGCGTTTGGAGCAGCAGAATTGCGAAAAATTTTTTGCCTTCTTTACCAGTTCTTAGCTTCAAACACCCATATCTCGCGAACGGATTGACCTAACCCAAAAATTCTTGTTGCATCTGAAACAAGAAACTCGCCCGATTACAACGGTATGTGTATTTTTTCCATAGGCCATTCTGGTTAAGCGTTTGGAGCAGCAGAATAGCGAAAAATTGTTTGCCTTCTCAACCATTTCTTGGCTTCAAACTCCCATTTCTCGCGAACGGATTGACCTAACCCAAAAATTCCTGCTGCGTCTGAAAGTAGAAACTCGCCCGATTACAACGGTATGTGTATTTTTTCCCTAGGCCATTCTGGTTAAGCGTTTGGAGCAGCAGAATTGCGAAAAATTTTCTGCTTTCTCAACCATTTCTTGGCTTCAAACTGCCATATCTCGCGAATGGATTGACCTAACCCAAAAATTCCTATTGCATCTGAAAGTAGAAACTCGCCCGATTACAACGGTACGTGTATTTTTCCCTTAGGCCATTCTGGTTAAGCGATTGGAGCAGCAGAATTGCGAAAAATTTATTGTCTTGTCAAACATTTCTTAGCTTGAAAGTCCCACATCTCGCGAACGGATTGACCTAACCCAAAAATTCCTGTTGCGTCTGAAAGTAGAAACTCGCCCGATTACAACGGTATGTGTATTTTTTCCCTAGGCCATTCTGATTAAGCGTTTGGAGCAGCAGAAGTGCGAAAAATTTGTTGTCTTCATAACCATTTCTTGGCTTCAAACTCCCATATCTCGCGAACGGATTGACCTAACCCAATAATTCCTGTTGCGTCTGAAAGTAGAAACTCGCCCGATTATAACGGTATGTGTATTTTTTCATTAGGCTATTCTGGTTAAGCGTTTGGAGCAGCAGTAGTGCGAAAAATTTGTTGTCTCCTTTACCATTTCTTAGCTTCAAACTCCCATATCTCGCGAACGGATTGACCTAACCCAAAAATTCTTGTTGCATGTGAAAGAAGAAACTCGCCCGATTACAACGGTATGTGTATTTTTTCCCTAGGCAATTCTGGTTAAGCGTTTGGAGCAGCAGAATTGCGAAAAATTTTTTGCCTACTCAACCATTTCTTGGCTTCAGACTCCCATATCTCGCGAACGGATTGACCTAACCCAAAAATTCCTGTTGCATCTGAAAGTAGAAGCTCGCCCGATTACAACGGTATGTGTATTTTTTCCCTAGGCCATTCTGGTTAAGCGTGTGGAGCAGCAGAATTGCGAAAAATTTTTTGCCTTCTCAACCATTTCTTGGCTTCAAACTCCCATATCTCGCGAACGGACTGACTTAACCCAAAAATTCCTGTTGCGTCTGAAAGTAGAAACTCGCCCGATTACAACGGTATGTGTATTTTTTCCCTAGGCAATTCTGGTTAAGCGTTTGGAGCAGCAGAATTGCGAAAAATTTTTTGCCTACTCAACCATTTCTTGGCTTCAGACTCCCATATCTCGCGAACGGATTGACCTAACCCAAAAATTCCTGTTGCATCTGAAAGTAGAAGCTCGCCCGATTACAACGGTATGTGTATTTTTTCCCTAGGCCATTCTGGTTAAGCGTGTGGAGCAGCAGAATTGCGAAAAATTTTTTGCCTTCTCAACCATTTCTTGGCTTCAAACTCCCATATCTCGCGAACGGACTGACTTAACCCAAAAATTCCTGTTGCGTCTGAAAGTAGAAACTCGCCCGATTACAACGGTATGTGTATTTTTTCCCTAGGCCACACTGGTTAAGCGTTTGGAGCAGCAGTATTGCGAAAAATTTGTTGTCTTCTTTACCAGTTCTTACTTCAAACTCCCATATCTCGCGAACGGATTGACCTAACCCAAAAATTCTTGTTGCATCTGAAACAAGAAACTCGCCCGATTACAACGGTATGTGTATTTTTTCCATAGGCCATTCTGGTTAAGCGTTTGGAGCAGCAGAATAGCGGAAAATTGTTTGCCTTCTCAACCATTTCTTGGCTTCAAACTCCCATATCTCGCGAACGGATTGACCTAACCCAAAAATTCCTGCTGCGTCTGAAAGTAGAAACTCGCCCGATTACAACGGTATGTGTATTTTTTCCCTAGGCCATTCTGGTTAAGCGTTTGGAGCAGCAGAATTGCGAAAAATTTTTTGCTTTCCCAACCATTTCTTGGCTTCAAACTGCCATATCTCGCGAACGGATTGACCTAACCCAAAAATTCCTATTGCATCTGAAAGTAGAAACTCGCCCGATTACAACGGTACGTGTATTTTTCCCATAGGCCATTCTGGTTAAGTGATTGGAGCAGCAGAATTGCGAAAAATTTATTGTCTTGTCAACCATTTCTTAGCTTGAAAGTCCCATATCTCGCGAACGGATTGACCTAACCCAAAAATTCCTGTTGCGTCTGAAGTAGAAACTCGCCCGATTACAACGGTATGTGTATTTTTTCCCTAGGCCATTCTGATTAAGCGTTTGGAGCAGCAGAAGTGCGAAAAATTTGTTGTCTTCATAACCATTTCTTGTCTTCAAACTCCCATATCTCGCGAACGGATTGACCTAACCCAAAAATTCCTGTTGCATCTGAAAGTAGAAACTCGCCCGATTACAACGGTATGTGTATTTTTTCCCTAGGCCATTCTGGTTAAGCGTGTGGAGCAGCAGAATTGCGAAAAATTTTTTGCCTTCTCAACCATTTCTTGGCTTCAAACTCCCATATCTCGCGAACGGATTGACTTAACCCAAAAATTCCTGTTGCGTCTGAAAGTAGAAACTCGCCCGATTACAACGGTATGTGTATTTTTTCCCTAGGCCAAACTGGTTAAGCGTTTGGAGCAGCAGTAGTGCGAAAAATTTGTTGTCTTCTTTACCAGTTCTTACTTCAAACTCCCATATCGCGCGAACGGATTGACCTAACCCAAAAATTCCTGCTGCGTCTGAAAGTAGAAACTCGCCCGATTACAACGGTATGTGTATTTTTTCCATAGGCCATTCTGGTTAAGCGTTTGGAGCAGCAGAATAGCGAAAAATTGTTTGCCTTCTCGACCATTTCTTGGCTTCAAACTCCCATATCTCGCGAACGGATTGACTTAACCCAAAAATTCCTGTTGCGTCTGAAAGTAGAAACTCGCCCGATTACAACGGTATGTGTATTTTTTCCCTAGGCCACACTGGTTAAGCGTTTGGAGCAGCAGTAGTGCGAAAAATTTGTTGTCTTCTTTACCAGTTCTTACTTCAAACTCCCATATCTCGCGAACGGATTGACCTAACCCAAAAATTCTTGTTGCATCTGAAACAAGAAACTCGCCCGATTACAACGGTATGTGTATTTTTTCCATAGGCCATTCTGGTTAAGGGTTTGGAGCAGCAGAATAGCGAAAAATTGTTTGCCTCCTCAACCATTTCTTGGCTTCAAACTCCCATTTCTCGCGAACGGATTGACCTAACCCAAAAATTCGTGCTGCGTCTGAAAGTAGAAACTCGCCCGATTACAACGGTATGTGTATTTTTTCCCTAGGCCATTCTGGTTAAGCGTTTGGAGCAGCAGAATTGCGAAAAATTTTTTGCTTTCTCAACCATTTCTTGGCTTCAAACTGCCATATCTCGCGAACGGATTGACCTAACCCGAAATTCCTATTGCATCTGAAAGTAGAAACTCGCCCGATTACAACTGTACGTGTATTTTTCCCTTAGGCCATTCTGGTTAAGCGATTGGAGCAGCAGAATTGCGAAAAATTTACTGTCTTGTCAAACATTTCTTAGCTTGAAAGTCCCATATCTCGCGAACGGATTGACCTAACCCAAAAATTCCTGTTGCGTCTGAAAGTAGAAACTCGCCCGATTACAACGGTATGTGTATTTTTTACCTAGGCCATTCTGATTAAGCGTTTGGAGCAGCAGAAGTGCGAAAAATTTGTTGTCTTCATAACCATTTCTTGGCTTCAAACTCCCATATCTCGCGAACGGATTGACCTAACCCAATAATTCCTGTTGCGTCTGAAAGTAGAAACTCGCCCGATTATAACGGTATGTGTATTTTTTCATTAGGCTATTCTGGTTAAGCGTTTGGAGCAGCAGTAGTGCGAAAAATTTGTTGTCTCCTTTACCATTTCTTAGCTTCAAACTCCCATATCTCGCGAACGGATTGACCTAACCCAAAAATTCTTGTTGCATGTGAAAGAAGAAACTCGCCCGATTACAACGGTATGTGTATTTTTTCCCTAGGCCATTCTGGTTAAGCGTTTGGAGCAGCAGAATAGCGAAAAATTGTTTGCCTTCTCAACCATTTCTTGGCTTCAAACTCCCATATCTCGCGAACGGATTGACCTAACCCAAAAATTCCTGTTGGGTCTGAAAGTAGAAACTCGCCCGATTATAACGGTATGTGTATTTCTTCCCTAGGCCATTCTGGTTAAGCGTTTGGAGCAGCAGAATTGCGAAAAATTTTTTGCCTTCTTTACCAGTTCTTAGCTTCAAACACCCATATCTCGCGAACGGATTGACCTAACCCAAAAATTCTTGTTGCATCTGAAACAAGAAACTCGCCCGATTACAACGGTGTGTGTATTTTTTCCATAGGCCATTCTGGTTAAGCGTTTGGAGCAGCAGAATAGCGAAAAATTGTTTGCCTTCTCAACCATTTCTTGGCTTCAAACTCCCATATCTCGCGAACGGATTGACCTAACCCAAAAATTCC
Organism: Ptiloglossa arizonensis; assembly: GCF_051014685.1. Taxonomy (NCBI): domain Eukaryota; kingdom Metazoa; phylum Arthropoda; class Insecta; order Hymenoptera; family Colletidae; genus Ptiloglossa; species Ptiloglossa arizonensis. The sequence goes on along the minus strand of NW_027478619.1, from coordinate 777,478 downwards.
TATTGCATCTGAAAGTAGAAACTCGCCCGATTACAGCGGTATGTGTATTTTTTCCCTAGGCAATTCTGGTTAAGCGTTTGGAGCAGCAGAATTGCGAAAAATTTTTTGCCTACTCAACCATTTCTTGGCTTCAGACTCCCATATCTCGCGAACGGATTGACCTAACCCAAAAATTCCTGTTGCATCTGAAAGTAGAAGCTCGCCCGATTACAACGGTATGTGTATTTTTTCCCTAGGCCATTCTGGTTAAGCGTGTGGAGCAGCAGAATTGCGAAAAATTTTTTGCCTTCTCAACCATTTCTTGGCTTCAAACTCCCATATCTCGCGAACGGATTGACTTAACCCAAAAATTCCTGTTGCGTCTGAAAGTAGAAACTCGCCCGATTACAACGGTACGTGTATTTTTCCCATAGGCCATTCTGGTTAAGCGATTGGAGCAGCAGAATTGCGAAAAATTTATTGTCTTGTCAACCATTTCTTAGCTTGAAAGTCCCATATCTCGCGAACGGATTGACTTAACCCAAAAATTCCTGTTGCGTCTGAAAGTAGAAACTCGCCCGATTACAACGGTATGTGTATTTTTTCCCTAGGCCACACTGGTTAAGCGTTTGGAGCAGCAGTATTGCGAAAAATTTGTTGTCTTCTTTACCAGTTCTTACTTCAAACTCCCATATCTCGCGAACGGATTGACCTAACCCAAAAATTCTTGTTGCATCTGAAACAAGAAACTCGCCCGATTACAACGGTATGTGTATTTTTTCCATAGGCCATTCTGGTTAAGCGTTTGGAGCAGCAGAATAGCGGAAAATTGTTTGCCTTCTCAACCATTTCTTGGCTTCAAACTCCCATATCTCGCGAACGGATTGACCTAACCCAAAAATTCCTGCTGCGTCTGAAAGTAGAAACTCGCCCGATTACAACGGTATGTGTATTTTTTCCCTAGGCCATTCTGGTTAAGCGTTTGGAGCAGTAGAATTGCGAAAAATTTTTTGCTTTCCCAACCATTTCTTGGCTTCAAACTGCCATATCTCGCGAACGGATTGACCTAACCCAAAAATTCCTATTGCATCTGAAAGTAGAAACTCGCCCGATTACAACGGTACGTGTATTTTTCCCATAGGCCATTCTGGTTAAGCGATTGGAGCAGCAGAATTGCGAAAAATTTATTGTCTTGTCAACCATTTCTTAGCTTGAAAGTCCCATATCTCGCGAACGGATTGACCTAACCCAAAAATTCCTGTTGCGTCTGAAGTAGAAACTCGCCCGATTACAACGGTATGTGTATTTTTTCCCTAGGCCATTCTGATTAAGCGTTTGGAGCAGCAGAAGTGCGAAAAATTTGTTGTCTTCATAACCATTTCTTGGCTTCAAACTCCCATATCACGCGAACGGATTGACCTAACCCAATAATTCCTGTTGCGTCTGAAAGTAGAAACTCGCCCGATTACAACGGTATGTGTATTTTTTCATTAGGCCATTCTGGTTAAGCGTTTGGAGCAGCAGTAGTGCGAAAAATTTGTTGTCTCCTTTACCATTTCTTAGCTTCAAACTCCCATATCTCGCGAACGGATTGACCTAACCCAAAAATTCTTGTTGCATGTGAAAGAAGAAACTCGCCCGATTACAACGGTATGTGTATTTTTTCCCTAGGCCATTCTGGTTAAGCGTTTGGAGCAGCAGAATAGCGAAAAATTGTTTGCCTTCTCAACCATTTCTTGGCTTCAAACTCCCATATCTCGCGAACGGATTGACCTAACCCAAAAATTCCTGTTGGGTCTGAAAGTAGAAACTCGCCCGATTATAACGGTATGTGTATTTCTTCCCTAGGCCATTCTGGTTAAGCGTTTGGAGCAGCAGAATTGCGAAAAATTTTTTGCCTTCTTTACCAGTTCTTAGCTTCAAACACCCATATCTCGCGAACGGATTGACCTAACCCAAAAATTCTTGTTGCATCTGAAACAAGAAACTCGCCCGATTACAACGGTGTGTGTATTTTTTCCATAGGCCATTCTGGTTAAGCGTTTGGAGCAGCAGAATAGCGAAAAATTGTTTGCCTTCTCAACCATTTCTTGGCTTCAAACTCCCATATCTCGCGAACGGATTGACCTAACCCAAAAATTCCTATTGCATCTGAAAGTAGAAACTCGCCCGATTACAGCGGTATGTGTATTTTTTCCCTAGGCAATTCTGGTTAAGCGTTTGGAGCAGCAGAATTGCGAAAAATTTTTTGCCTACTCAACCATTTCTTGGCTTCAGACTCCCATATCTCGCGAACGGATTGACCTAACCCAAAAATTCCTGTTGCATCTGAAAGTAGAAGCTCGCCCGATTACAACGGTATGTGTATTTTTTCCCTAGGCCATTCTGGTTAAGCGTGTGGAGCAGCAGAATTGCGAAAAATTTTTTGCCTTCTCAACCATTTCTTGGCTTCAAACTCCCATATCTCGCGAACGGATTGACTTAACCCAAAAATTCCTGTTGCGTCTGAAAGTAGAAACTCGCCCGATTACAACGGTACGTGTATTTTTCCCATAGGCCATTCTGGTTAAGCGATTGGAGCAGCAGAATTGCGAAAAATTTATTGTCTTGTCAACCATTTCTTAGCTTGAAAGTCCCATATCTCGCGAACGGATTGACTTAACCCAAAAATTCCTGTTGCGTCTGAAAGTAGAAACTCGCCCGATTACAACGGTATGTGTATTTTTTCCCTAGGCCACACTGGTTAAGCGTTTGGAGCAGCAGTATTGCGAAAAATTTGTTGTCTTCTTTACCAGTTCTTACTTCAAACTCCCATATCTCGCGAACGGATTGACCTAACCCAAAAATTCTTGTTGCATCTGAAACAAGAAACTCGCCCGATTACAACGGTATGTGTATTTTTTCCATAGGCCATTCTGGTTAAGCGTTTGGAGCAGCAGAATAGCGGAAAATTGTTTGCCTTCTCAACCATTTCTTGGCTTCAAACTCCCATATCTCGCGAACGGATTGACCTAACCCAAAAATTCCTGCTGCGTCTGAAAGTAGAAACTCGCCCGATTACAACGGTATGTGTATTTTTTCCCTAGGCCATTCTGGTTAAGCGTTTGGAGCAGTAGAATTGCGAAAAATTTTTTGCTTTCCCAACCATTTCTTGGCTTCAAACTGCCATATCTCGCGAACGGATTGACCTAACCCAAAAATTCCTATTGCATCTGAAAGTAGAAACTCGCCCGATTACAACGGTACGTGTATTTTTCCCATAGGCCATTCTGGTTAAGCGATTGGAGCAGCAGAATTGCGAAAAATTTATTGTCTTGTCAACCATTTCTTAGCATGAAAGTCCCATATCTCGCGAACGGATTGACCTAACCCAAAAATTCCTGTTGCGTCTGAAGTAGAAACTCGCCCGATTACAACGGTATGTGTATTTTTTCCCTAGGCCATTCTGATTAAGCGTTTGGAGCAGCAGAAGTGCGAAAAATTTGTTGTCTTCATAACCATTTCTTGGCTTCAAACTCCCATATCACGCGAACGGATTGACCTAACCCAATAATTCCTGTTGCGTCTGAAAGTAGAAACTCGCCCGATTACAACGGTATGTGTATTTTTTCATTAGGCCATTCTGGTTAAGCGTTTGGAGCAGCAGTAGTGCGAAAAATTTGTTGTCTCCTTTACCATTTCTTAGCTTCAAACTCCCATATCTCGCGAACGGATTGACCTAACCCAAAAATTCTTGTTGCATCTGAAAGAAGAAACTCGCCCGATTACAACGGTATGTGTATTTTTTCCCTAGGCCATTCTGGTTAAGCCTTTGGAGCAGCAGAATAGCGAAAAATTGTTTGCCTTCTCAACCATTTCTTGGCTTCAAACTCCCATATCTCGCGAACGGATTGACCTAACCCAAAAATTCCTGTTGGGTCTGAAAGTAGAAACGCGCCCGATTACAACGGTATGTGTATTTCTTCCATAGGCCATTCTGGTTAAGCGTTTGGAGCAGCAGAATAGCGAAAAATTTTTTGCCTTCTCAACCATTTCTTGGCTTCAAACTCCCATATCTCGCGAACGGATTGACCTAACCCAAAAATTCCTATTGCATCTGAAAGTAGAAACTCGCCCGATTACAGCGGTACGGGTATTTTTCCCTTAGGCCATTCTGGTTAAGCGATTGGAGCAGCAGAATTGCGAAAAATTTATTGTCTTGTCAACCATTTCTTAGCTTGAAAGTCCCATATCTCGCGAACGGATTGACCTAACCCAAAAATTCCTGTTGCGTCTGAAAGTAGAAACTCGCCCGATTACAACGGTATGTGTATTTCTTCCCTAGGCCATTCTGGTTAAGCGATTGGAGCAGCAGAATTGCGAAAAATTTATTGTCTTGTCAACCATTTCTTAGCTTGAAAGTCCCATATCTCGCGAACGGATTGACCTAACCCAAAAATTCCTGTTGCGTCTGAAGTAGAAACTCGCCCGATTACAACGGTATGTGTATTTTTTCCCTAGGCCATTCTGATTAAGCGTTTGGAGCAGCAGAAGTGCGAAAAATTTGTTGTCTTCATAACCATTTCTTGGCTTCAAACTCCCATATCACGCGAACGGATTGACCTAACCCAATAATTCCTGTTGCGTCTGAAAGTAGAAACTCGCCCGATTACAACGGTATGTGTATTTTTTCATTAGGCCATTCTGGTTAAGCGTTTGGAGCAGCAGTAGTGCGAAAAATTTGTTGTCTCCTTTACCATTTCTTAGCTTCAAACTCCCATATCTCGCGAACGGATTGACCTAACCCAAAAATTCTTGTTGCATCTGAAAGAAGAAACTCGCCCGATTACAACGGTATGTGTATTTTTTCCCTAGGCCATTCTGGTTAAGCCTTTGGAGCAGCAGAATAGCGAAAAATTGTTTGCCTTCTCAACCATTTCTTGGCTTCAAACTCCCATATCTCGCGAACGGATTGACCTAACCCAAAAATTCCTGTTGGGTCTGAAAGTAGAAACGCGCCCGATTACAACGGTATGTGTATTTCTTCCATAGGCCATTCTGGTTAAGCGTTTGGAGCAGCAGAATAGCGAAAAATTTTTTGCCTTCTCAACCATTTCTTGGCTTCAAACTCCCATATCTCGCGAACGGATTGACCTAACCCAAAAATTCCTATTGCATCTGAAAGTAGAAACTCGCCCGATTACAGCGGTACGGGTATTTTTCCCTTAGGCCATTCTGGTTAAGCGATTGGAGCAGCAGAATTGCGAAAAATTTATTGTCTTGTCAACCATTTCTTAGCTTGAAAGTCCCATATCTCGCGAACGGATTGACCTAACCCAAAAATTCCTGTTGCGTCTGAAAGTAGAAACTCGCCCGATTACAACGGTATGTGTATTTCTTCCCTAGGCCATTCTGTTTAAGCGTTTGGAGCAGCAGAATTGCGAAAAATTTTTTGCCTTCTTTACCAGTTCTTAGCTTCAAACACCCATATCTCGTGAACGGATTGACCTAACCCAAAAATTCCTGTTGCATCTGAAAGTAGAAACTCGCCCGATTACAACGGTATGTGTATTTTTTCCCTAGGCCATTCTGGTTAAGCGTGTGGAGCAGCAGAATTGCGAAAAATTTTTTGCCTTCTCAACCATTTCTTGGCTACAAACTCCCATATCTCGCGAACGGATAGACCTAACCCAAAAATTCCTATTGCATCTGAAAGTAGAAACTCGCCCGATTATAACGATATGCGTATTTTTTCCCTAGGCCATTCTGGTTAAGCGTTTGGAGCAGCAGAATTGCGAAAAATGTTTTGCCTTCTCAACCATTTCTTGGCTTCAAACTCCCACATCTCGCGAACGGATTGACCTAACCCAAAAATTCCTATTGCATCTGAAAGTAGAAACTCGCCCGATTACAGCGGTACGTGTATTTTTCCCTTAGGCCATTCTGGTTAAGCGATCGGAGCAGCAGAATTGCGAAAAATTTATTGTCTTGTCAACCATTTCTTAGTTTGAAAGTCCCATATCTCGCGAACGGATTGACCTAACCCAAAAATTCCTGTTGCGTCTGAAAGTAGAAACTCGCCCGATTACAACGGTATGTGTATTTCTTCCCTAGGCCATTCTGGTTAAGCGTTTGGAGCAGCAGAATTGCGAAAAATTTTTTGCCTTCTTTACCAGTTCTTAGCTTCAAACACCCATATCTCGCGAACGGATTGACCTAACCCAAAAATTCTTGTTGCATCTGAAACAAGAAACTCGCCCGATTACAACGGTATGTGTATTTTCTCCATAGGCCATTCTGGTTAAGCGTTTGGAGCAGCAGAATAGCGAAAAATTGTTTGCCTTCTCAACCATTTCTTGGCTTCAAACTCCCATATCTCGCGAACGGATAGACCTAACCCAAAAATTCCTATTGCATCTGAAAGTAGAAACTCGCCCGATTACAGCGGTATGTGTATTTTTTCCCTAGGCAATTCTGGTTAAGCGTTTGGAGCAGCAGAATTGCGAAAAATTTTTTGCCTTCTCAACCATTTCTTGGCTTCAAACTCCCATATCTCGCGAACGGATTGACCTAACCCAAAAATTCCTGTTGCATCTGAAAGTAGAAACTCGCCCGATTACAACGGTATATGTATTTTTTCCCTAGGCCATTCTGGTTAAGCGTGTGGAGCAGCAGAATTGCGAAAAATTTTTTGCCTTCTCAACCATTTCTTGGCTACAAACTCCCATATCTCGCGAACGGATTGACCTAACCCAATAATTCCTGTTGCGTCTGAAAGTAGAAACTCGCCCGATTACAACGGTATGTGTATTTTTTCATTAGGCCATTCTGGTTAAGCGTTTGGAGCAGCAGTAGTGCGAAAAATTTGTTGTCTCCTTTACCATTTCTTAGCTTCAAACTCCCATATCTCGCGAACGGATTGACCTAACCCAAAAATTCTTGTTGCATCTGAAAGAAGAAACTCGCCCGATTACAACGGTGTGTGTATTTTTTCCCTAGGCCATTCTGGTTAAGCGTTTGGAGCAGCAGAATAGCGAAAAATTGTTTGCCTTCTCAACCATTTCTTGGCTTCAAACTCCCATATCTCGCGAACGGATTGACCTAACCCAAAAATTCCTGTTGGGTCTGAAAGTAGAAACTCGCCCGATTACAACGGTATGTGTATTTCTTCCCTAGGCCATTCTGGTTAAGCGTTTGGAGCAGCAGAACTGCGAAAAATTTTTTGCCTTCTTTACCAGTTCTTAGCTTCAAACACCCATATCTCGCGAACGGATTGACCTAACACAAAAATTCTTGTTGCATCTGAAACAAGAAACTCGCCCGATTACAACGGTATGTGTATTTTTTCCATAGGCCATTCTGGTTAAGCGTTTGGAGCAGCAGAATAGCGAAAAATTGTTTGCCTTCTCAACCATTTCTTGGCTTCAAACTCCCATATCTCGCGAACGGATTGACCTAACCCAAAAATTCCTATTGCATCTGAAAGTAGAAACTCGCCCGATTACAACGGTATGTGTATTTTTTCCCTAGGCCATTCTGATTAAGCGTTTGGAGCAGCAGAAGTGCGAAAAATTTGTTGTCTTCATAACCATTTCTTGGCTTCAAACTCCCATATCTCGCGAACGGATTGACCTAACCCAATAATTCCTGTTGCGTCTGAAAGTAGAAACTCGCCCGATTACAACGGTATGTGTATTTTTTCATTAGGCCATTCTGGTTAAGCGTTTGGAGCAGCAGTAGTGCGAAAAATTTGTTTTCTCCTTTACCATTTCTTAGCTTCAAACTCCCGTATCTCGCGAACGGATTGACCTAACCCAAAAATTCTTGTTGCATCTGAAAGAAGAAACTCGCCCGATTACAACGGTATGTGTATTTTTTCCCTAGGCCATTCTGGTTAAGCGTTTGGAGCAGCAGAATAGCGAAAAATTGTTTGCCTTCTCAACCATTTCTTGGCTTCAAACTCCCATATCTCGCGAACGGATTGACCTAACCCAAAAATTCCTGTTGGGTCTGAAAGTAGAAACTCGCCCGATTACAACGGTATGTGTATTTCTTCCCTAGGCCATTCTGGTTAAGCGTTTGGAGCAGCAGAATTGCGAAAAATTTTTTGCCTTCTTTACCAGTTCTTAGCTTCAAACACCCATATCTCGCGAACGGATTGACCTAACCCAAAAATTCTTGTTGCATCTGAAACGAGAAACTCGCCCGATTACAACGGTATGTGTATTTTTTCCATAGGCCATTCTGGTTAAGCGTTTGGAGCAGCAGAATAGCGAAAAATTGTTTGCCTTCTCAACCATTTCTTGGCTTCAAACTCCCATATCTCGCAAACGGATTGACCTAACCCAAAAATTCCTATTGCATCTGAAAGTAATAACTCGCCCGATTACAGCGGTACGTGTATTTTTCCCTTAGGCCATTCTGGTTAAGCGATTGGAGCAGCAGAATTGCGAAAAATTTATTGTCTTGTCAACCATTTCTTAGCTTGAAAGTCCCATATCTCGCGAACGGATTGACCTAACCCAAAAATTCCTGTTGCGTCTGAAAGTAGAAACTCGCCCGATTACAACGGTATGTGTATTTCTTCCCTAGGCTATTCTGGTTAAGCGTTTGGAGCAGCAGAATTGCGAAAAATTTTTTGCCTTCTTTACCAGTTCTTAGCTTCAAACACCCATATCTCGCGAACGGATTGACCTAACCCAAAAATTCTTGTTGCATCTGAAACAAGAAACTCGCTCGATTACAACGGTATGTGTATTTTTTCCATAGGCTATTCTGGTTAAGCGTTTGGAGCAGCAGAATAGCGAAAAATTGTTTGCCTTCTCAACCATTTCTTGGCTTCAAACTCCCATATCTCGCAAACGGATTGACCTAACCCAAAAATTCCTATTGCATCTGAAAGTAGAAACTCGCCCGATTACAGCGGTATGTGTATTTTTTCCCTAGGCAATTCTGGTTAAGCGTTTGGAGCAGCAGAATTGCGAAAAATTTTTTGCCTTTTCAACCATTTCTTGGCTTCAAACTCCAATATCTCGCGAACGGATTGACGTAACCCAAAAATTCCTGTTGCATCTGAAAGTAGAAACTCGCCCGATTACATCGGTATGTGTATTTTTTCCCTAGGCCATTCTGGTTAAGCGATTGGAGCAGCAGTAGTGCGAAAAATTAGTTTTCTCCTTTACCATTTCTTAGCTGCAAACTCCCGTATCTCGCGAACGGATTGACCTAACCCAAAAATTCTTGTTGCATCTGAAAGAAGAAACTCGCAGGATTACAACGGTATGTGTATTTTTTCCCTAGGCCATTCTGGTTAAGCGTTTGGAGCAGCAGAATAGCGAAAAATTGTTTGCCTTCTCAACCATTTCTTGGCTTCAAACTCCCATATCTCGCGAACGGATTGACCTAACCCAAAAATTCCTGTTGGGTCTGAAAGTAGAAACTCGCCCGATTACAACGGTATGTGTATTTCTTCCCTAGGCCATTCTGGTTAAGCGTTTGGAGCAGCAGAATTGCGAAAAATTTTTTGCCTTCTTTACCAGTTCTTAGCTTCAAACACCCATATCTCGCGAACGGATTGACCTAACCCAAAAATTCTTGTTGCATCTGAAACGAGAAACTCGCCCGATTACAACGGTATGTGTATTTTTTCCATAGGCCATTCTGGTTAAGCGTTTGGAGCAGCAGAATAGCGAAAAATTGTTTGCCTTCTCAACCATTTCTTGGCTTCAAACTCCCATATCTCGCAAACGGATTGACCTAACCCAAAAATTCCTATTGCAGCTGAAAGTAATAACTCGCCCGATTACAGCGGTACGTGTATTTTTCCCTTAGGCCATTCTGGTTAAGCGATTGGAGCAGCAGAATTGCGAAAAATTTATTGTCTTGTCAACCATTTCTTAGCTTGAAAGTCCCATATCTCGCGAACGGATTGACCTAACCCAAAAATTCCTGTTGCGTCTGAAAGTAGAAACTCGCCCGATTACAACGGTATGTGTATTTCTTCCCTAGGCTATTCTGGTTAAGCGTTTGGAGCAGCAGAATTGCGAAAAATTTTTTGCCTTCTTTACCAGTTCTTAGCTTCAAACACCCATATCTCGCGAACGGATTGACCTAACCCAAAAATTCTTGTTGCATCTGAAACAAGAAACTCGCTCGATTACAACGGTATGTGTATTTTTTCCATTGGCTATTCTGGTTAAGCGTTTGGAGCAGCAGAATAGCGAAAAATTGTTTGCCTTCTCAACCATTTCTTGGCTTCAAACTCCCATATCTCGCAAACGGATTGACCTAACCCAAAAATTCCTATTGCATCTGAAAGTAGAAACTCGCCCGATTACAGCGGTATGTGTATTTTTTCCCTAGGCAATTCTGGTTAAGCGTTTGGAGCAGCAGAATTGCGAAAAATTTTTTGCCTTTTCAACCATTTCTTGGCTTCAAACTCCAATATCTCGCGAACGGATTGACGTAACCCAAAAATTCCTGTTGCATCTGAAAGTAGAAACTCGCCCGATTACATCGGTGTGTGTATTTTTTCCCTAGGCCATTCTGGTTAAGCGATTGGAGCAGCAGAATTGCGAAAAATTTATTGTCTTGTCAACCATTTCTTAGCTTGAAAGTCCCATATCTCGCGAACGGATTGACCTAACCCAAAAATTCCTGTTGCGTCTGAAAGTAGAAACTCGCCCGATTACAACGGTATGTGTATTTTTTCATTAGGCCATTCTGGTTAAGCGTTTGGAGCAGCAGTAGTGCGAAAAATTTGTTGTCTCCTTTACCATTTCTTAGCTTCAAACTCCCATATCTCGCGAACGGATTGAACTAACCCAAAAATTCTTGTTGCATCTGAAAGAAGAAACTCGCCCGATTACAACGGTATGTGTATTTTTTCCCTAGGCCATTCTGGTTAAGCGTTTGGAGCAGCAGAATAGCGAAAAATTGTTTGCCTTCTCAACCATTTCTTGGCTTCAAACTCCCATATCTCGCGAACGGATTGACCTAACCCAAAAATTCCTGTTGGGTCTGAATGTAGAAACTCGCCCGATTACAACGGTATGTGTATTTTTTCCATAGGCCATTCTGGTTAAGCGTTTGGAGCAGCAGAATAGCGAAAAATTGTTTGCCTTCTCAACCATTTCTTGGCTTCAAACTCCCATATCTCGCGAACGGATTGACCTAACCCAAAAATTCCTGTTGGGTCTGAAAGTAGAAACTCGCCCGATTACAACGGTATGTGTATTTCTTCCCTAGGCCATTCTGGTTAAGCGTTTGGAGCAGCAGAATTGCGAAAAATTTTTTGCCTTCTTTACCAGTTCTTAGCTTCAAACACCCATATCTCGCGAACGGATTGACCTAACCCAAAAATTCTTGTTGCATCTGAAACGAGAAACTCGCCCGATTACAACGGTATGTGTATTTTTTCCATAGGCCATTCTGGTTAAGCGTTTGGAGCAGCAGAATAGCGAAAAATTGTTTGCCTTCTCAACCATTTCTTGGCTTCAAACTCCCATATCTCGCAAACGGATTGACCTAACCCAAAAATTCCTATTGCATCTGAAAGTAATAACTCGCCCGATTACAGCGGTACGTGTATTTTTCCCTTAGGCCATTCTGGTTAAGCGATTGGAGCAGCAGAATTGCGAAAAATTTATTGTCTTGTCAACCATTTCTTAGCTTGAAAGTCCCATATCTCGCGAACGGATTGACCTAACCCAAAAATTCCTGTTGCGTCTGAAAGTAGAAACTCGCCCGATTACAACGGTATGTGTATTTCTTCCCTAGGCTATTCTGGTTAAGCGTTTGGAGCAGCAGAATTGCGAAAAATTTTTTGCCTTCTTTACCAGTTCTTAGCTTCAAACACCCATATCTCGCGAACGGATTGACCTAACCCAAAAATTCTTGTTGCATCTGAAACAAGAAACTCGCTCGATTACAGCGGTATGTGTATTTTTTCCATAGGCTATTCTGGTTAAGCGTTTGGAGCAGCAGAATAGCGAAAAATTGTTTGCCTTCTCAACCATTTCTTGGCTTCAAACTCCCATATCTCGCAAACGGATTGACCTAACCCAAAAATTCCTATTGCATCTGAAAGTAGAAACTCGCCCGATTACAGCGGTATGTGTATTTTTTCCCTAGGCAATTCTGGTTAAGCGTTTGGAGCAGCAGAATTGCGAAAAATTTTTTGCCTTTTCAACCATTTCTTGGCTTCAAACTCCAATATCTCGCGAACGGATTGACGTAACCCAAAAATTCCTGTTGCATCTGAAAGTAGAAACTCGCCCGATTACATCGGTATGTGTATTTTTTCCCTAGGCCATTCTGGTTAAGCGATTGGAGCAGCAGAATTGCGAAAAATTTATTGTCTTGTCAACCATTTCTTAGCTTGAAAGTCCCATATCTCGCGAACGGATTGACCTAACCCAAAAATTCCTGTTGCGTCTGAAAGTAGAAACTCGCCCGATTACAACGGTATGTGTATTTTTTCATTAGGCCATTCTGGTTAAGCGTTTGGAGCAGCAGTAGTGCGAAAAATTTGTTGTCTCCTTTACCATTTCTTAGCTTCAAACTCCCATATCTCGCGAACGGATTGAACTAACCCAAAAATTCTTGTTGCATCTGAAAGAAGAAACTCGCCCGATTACAACGGTATGTGTATTTTTTCCCTAGGCTATTCTGGTTAAGCGTTTGGAGCAGCAGAATTGCGAAAAATTTTTTGCCTTCTTTACCAGTTCTTAGCTTCAAACACCCATATCTCGCGAACGGATTGACCTAACCCAAAAATTCTTGTTGCATCTGAAACAAGAAACTCGCTCGATTACAACGGTATGTGTATTTTTTCCATAGGCTATTCTGGTTAAGCGTTTGGAGCAGCAGAATAGCGAAAAATTGTTTGCCTTCTCAACCATTTCTTGGCTTCAAACTCCCATATCTCGCAAACGGATTGACCTAACCCAAAAATTCCTATTGCATCTGAAAGTAGAAACTCGCCCGATTACAGCGGTATGTGTATTTTTTCCCTAGGCAATTCTGGTTAAGCGTTTGGAGCAGCAGAATTGCGAAAAATTTTTTGCCTTTTCAACCATTTCTTGGCTTCAAACTCCAATATCTCGCGAACGGATTGACGTAACCCAAAAATTCCTGTTGCATCTGAAAGTAGAAACTCGCCCGATTACATCGGTATGTGTATTTTTTCCCTAGGCCATTCTGGTTAAGCGATTGGAGCAGCAGAATTGCGAAAAATTTATTGTCTTGTCAACCATTTCTTAGCTTGAAAGTCCCATATCTCGCGAACGGATTGACCTAACCCAAAAATTCCTGTTGCGTCTGAAAGTAGAAACTCGCCCGATTACAACGGTATGTGTATTTTTTCATTAGGCCATTCTGGTTAAGCGTTTGTAGCAGCAGTAGTGCGAAAAATTTGTTGTCTCCTTTACCATTTCTTAGCTTCAAACTCCCATATCTCGCGAACGGATTGAACTAACCCAAAAATTCTTGTTGCATCTGAAAGAAGAAACTCGCCCGATTACAACGGTATGTGTATTTTTTCCCTAGGCCATTCTGGTTAAGCGTTTGGAGCAGCAGAATAGCGAAAAATTGTTTGCCTTCTCAACCAATTCTTGGCTTCAAACTCCCATATCTCGCGAACGGATTGACCTAACCCAAAAATTCCTGTTGGGTCTGAAAGTAGAAACTCGCCCGATTACAACGGTATGTGTATTTTTTCCATAGGCCATTCTGGTTAAGCGTTTGGAGCAGCAGAACAGCGAAAAATTGTTTGCCTTCTCAACCATTTCTTGGCTTCAAACTCCCATATCTCGCGAACGGATTGACCTAACCCAAAAATTCCTGCTGCGTCTGAAAGTAGAAACTCGCCCGATTACAACGGTATGTGTATTTTTTCCCTAGGCCATTCTGGTTAAGCGTTTGGAGCAGCAGAAGTGTGAAATATTTGTTGTCTTCTTAACCATTTCTGAGCTTCAAACTCCCATATCTCGCGAACGGATTGACCTGACCCAAAAATTCCTATTGCATCTGAAAGTAGAAACTCGCCCGATTACAACGGTATGTGTATTTTTTCCCTAGGCCATTCTGGTTAAGCGTTTGGAGCAGCAGAATTGCGAAAAGTTTTTTGCTTTCTCAACCATTTCTTGGCTTCAAACTGCCATATCTCGCGAATGGATTGACCTAACCCAAAAATTCCTATTGCATCTGAAAGTAGAAACCCGCCCGATAACAACGGTACGTGTATTTTTCTCTTAGGCCATTCTGGTTAAGCGATTGGAGCAGCAGAATTGCGAAAAATTTATTGTCTTGTCAACCATCTCTTAGCTTGAAAGTCCCATATCTCGCGAACGGATTGACCTAACCCAAAAATTCCTGTTGCGTCTGAAAGTAGAAACTCGCCCGATTACAACGGTATGTGTATTTTTTCCCTAGGCCATTCTGGTTAAGCGTTTGGAGCAGCAGTAGTGCGAAAAATTTGTTGTCTTCTTTACCATTTCTTAGCTTCAAACTCCCATATCTCGCGAACGGATTGACCTAACCCAAAAATTCCTGCTGCGTCTGAAAGTAGAAACTCGCCCGATTACAACGGTATGTGTATTTTTTCCCTAGGCCATTCTGGTTAAGCGTTTGGAGCAGCAGAAGTGTGAAATATTTGTTGTCTTCTTAACCATTTCTGAGCTTCAAACTCCCATATCTCGCGAACGGATTGACCTAACCCAAAAATTCCTGCTGCGTCTGAAAGTAGAAACTCGCCCGATTACAACGGTATGTGTATTTTTTCCCTAGGCCATTCTGGTTAAGCGTTTGGAGCAGCAGAAGTGTGAAATATTTGTTGTCTTCTTAACCATTTCTGAGCTTCAAACTCCCATATCTCGCGAACGGATTGACCTGACCCAAAAATTCCTATTGCATCTGAAAGTAGAAACTCGCCCGATTACAACGGTATGTGTATTTTTTCCCTAGGCCATTCTGGTTAAGCGTTTGGAGCAGCAGAATTGCGAAAAGTTTTTTGCTTTCTCAACCATTTCTTGGCTTCAAACTGCCATATCTCGCGAATGGATTGACCTAACCCAAAAATTCCTATTGCATCTGAAAGTAGAAACCCGCCCGATAACAACGGTACGTGTATTTTTCTCTTAGGCCATTCTGGTTAAGCGATTGGAGCAGCAGAATTGCGAAAAATTTATTGTCTTGTCAACCATCTCTTAGCTTGAAAGTCCCATATCTCGCGAACGGATTGACCTAACCCAAAAATTCCTGTTGCGTCTGAAAGTAGAAACTCGCCCGATTACAACGGTATGTGTATTTTTTCCCTAGGCCATTCTGGTTAAGCGTTTGGAGCAGCAGTAGTGCGAAAAATTTGTTGTCTTCTTTACCATTTCTTAGCTTCAAACTCCCATATCTCGCGAACGGATTGACCTAACCCAAAAATTCTTGTTGCATCTGAAAGAAGAAACTCGCCCGATTACAACGGTATGTGTATTTTTTCCATAGGCCATTCTGGTTAAGCGTTTGGAGCAGCAGAATAGCGAAAAATTGTTTGCCTTCTCAACGATTTCTTGGCTTCAAACTCCCATATCTCGCGAACGGATTGACCTAACCCAAAAATTCCTATTGCATGTGAAAGTAGAAACTCGCCCGATTACAGCGGTATGTGTATTTTTTCCCTAGGCAATTCTGGTTAAGCGTTTGGAGCAGCAGAATTGCTAAACATTTTTTGCCTTCTCAACCATTTCTTGGCTTCAAACTCCCATATCTCGCGAACGGATTGACGTAACCCAAAAATTCCTGTTGCATCTGAAAGTAGAAACTCGCCCGATTACAACGGTATGTGTATTTTTTCCCTAGGCCATTCTGGTTAAGCGTGTGGAGCAGCAGAATTGCGAAAAATTTTTTGCCTTCTCAACCATTTCTTGGCTTCAAACTCCCATATCTCGCGAACGGATTGACTTAACCCAAAAATTCCTGTTGCGTCTGAAAGTAGAAACTCGCCCGATTACAACGGTATGTGTATTTTTTCCCTAGGCCACACTGGTTAAGCGTTTGGAGCAGCAGTAGTGCGAAAAATTTGTTGTCTTCTTTACCAGTTCTTACTTCAAACTCCCATATCTCGCGAACGGATTGACCTAACCCAAAAATTCCTGCTGCGTCTGAAAGTAGAAACTCGCCCGATTACAACGGTACGTGTATTTTTCCCTTAGGCCATTCTGGTTAAGCGATTGGAGCAGCAGAATTGCGAAAAATTTATTGTCTTGTCAACCATTTCTTAGCTTGAAAGTCCCATATCTCGCGAACGGATTGACCTAACCCAAAAATTCCTGTTGCGTCTGAAAGTAGAAACTCGCCCGATTACAACGGTATGTGTATTTTTTCCCTAGGCCATTCTGATTAAGCGATTGGAGCAGCAGAAGTGCGAAAAATTTATTGTCTTGTCAACCATTTCTTACTTTGAAAGTCCCATATCTCGCGAATGGACTGACCATACCCAAAAATTCCTATTGCGTCTGAAAGTAGAAACTCGCCCGATTACAACGGTATGTGTATTTTTTCCATAGGCCATTCTGGTTAAGCGTTTGGAGCAGCAGAATAGCGAAAAATTGTTTGCCTTCTCAACCATTTCTTGGCTTCAAACTGCCATATCTCGCGAATGGATTGACCTAACCCAAAAATTCCTGTTGCGTCTGAAAGTAGAAACCCGCCCGATAACAACGGTACGTGTATTTTTCCCTTAGGCCATTCTGGTTAAGCGATTGGAGCAGCAGAATTGCGAAAAATTTATTGTCTTGTCAACCATTTCTTAGCTTGAAAGTCCCATATCTCGCGAACGGATTGACCTAACCCAAAAATTCCTGTTGCGTCTGAAAGTAGAAACTCGCCCGATTACAACGGTATGTGTATTTTTTCCCTAGGCCATTCTGGTTAAGCGTTTGGAGCAGCAGTAGTGCGAAAAATTTGTTGTCTTCTTTACCATTTCTTAGCTTCAAACTCCCATATCTCGCGAACGGATTGACCTAACCCAAAAATTCTTGTTGCATCTGAAAGAAGAAACTCGCCCGATTACAACGGTATGTGTATTTTTTCCATAGGCCATTCTGGTTAAGCGTTTGGAGCAGCAGAATAGTGAAAAATTGTTTGCCTTCTCAACGATTTCTTGGCTTCCAACTCCCATATCTCGCGAACGGATTGACCTAACCCAAAAATTCCTATTGCATCTGAAAGTAGAAACTCGCCCGATTACAGCGGTATGTGTATTTTTTCCCTAGGCAATTCTGGTTAAGCGTTTGGAGCAGCAGAATTGCGAAAAATTTTTTGCCTTCTCAACCATTTCTTGGCTTCAAACTCCCATATCTCGCGAACGGATTGACGTAACCCAAAAATTCCTGTTGCATCTGAAAGTAGAAACTCGCCCGATTACAACGGTATGTGTATTTTTTCCCTAGGCCATTCTGGTTAAGCGTGTGGAGCAGCAGAATTGCGAAAAATTTTTTGCCTTCTCAACCATTTCTTGGCTTCAAACTCCCATATCTCGCGAACGGATTGACTTAACCCAAAAATTCCTGTTGCGTCTGAAAGTAGAAACTCGCCCGATTACAACGGTATGTGTATTTTTTCCCTAGGCCACACTGGTTAAGCGTTTGGAGCAGCAGTAGTGCGAAAAATTTGTTGTCTTCTTTACCAGTTCTTACTTCAAACTCCCATATCTCGCGAACGGATTGACCTAACCCAAAAATTCCTGCTGCGTCTGAAAGTAGAAACTCGCCCGATTACAACGGTATGTGTATTTTTTCCATAGGCCATTCTGGTTAAGCGTTTGGAGCAGCAGAATAGCGAAAAATTGTTTGCCTTCTCAACCATTTCTTGGCTTCAAACTCCCATATCTCGCGAACGGATTGACCTAACCCAAAAATTCCTGCTGCGTCTGAAAGTAGAAACTCGCCCGATTACAAAGGTATGTGTATTTTTTCCCTAGGCCATTCTGGTTAAGCGTTTGGAGCAGCAGAATTGCGAAAAATTTTTTGCTTTCTCAACCATTTCTTGGCTTCAAACTGCCATATCTCGCGAACGGATTGGCCTAACCCAAAAATTCCTATTGCATCTGAAAGTAGAAACTCGCCCGATTACAACGGTACGTGTATTTTTCCCTTAGGCCATTCTGGTTAAGCGATTGGAGCAGCAGAATTGCGAAAAATTTATTGTCTTGTCAACCATTTCTTAGCTTGAAAGTCCCATATCTCGCGAACGGATTGACCTAACCCAAAAATTCCTGTTGCGTCTGAAAGTAGAAACTCGCCCGATTACAACGGTATGTGTATTTTTTCATTAGGCCATTCTGGTTAAGCGTTTGGAGCAGCAGTAGTGCGAAAAATTTGTTGTCTCCTTTACCATTTCTTAGCTTCAAACTCCCATATCTCGCGAACGGATTGAACTAACCCAAAAATTCTTGTTGCATCTGAAAGAAGAAACTCGCCCGATTACAACGGTATGTGTATTTTTTCCCTAGGCCATTCTGGTTAAGCGTTTGGAGCAGCAGAATGGCGAAAAATTGTTTGCCTTCTCAACCATTTCTTGGCTTCAAACTCCCATATCTCGCGAACGGATTGACCTAACCCAAAAATTCCTGTTGGGTCTGAAAGTAGAAACTCGCCCGATTACAACGGTATGTGTATTTCTTCCCTAGGCCATTCTGGTTAAGCGTTTGGAGCAGCAGAATTGCGAAAAATTTTTTGCCTTCTTTACCAGTTCTTAGCTTCAAACACCCATATCTCGCGAACGGATTGACTTAACCCAAAAATTCTTGTTGCATCTGAAACGAGAAACTCGCCCGATTACAACGGTATGTGTATTTTTTCCATAGGCCATTCTGGTTAAGCGTTTGGAGCAGCAGAATAGCGGAAAATTGTTTGCCTTCTCAACCATTTCTTGGCTTCAAACTCCCATATCTCGCGAACAGATTGACCTAACCCAAAAATTCCTGCTGCGTCTGAAAGTAGGAACTCGCCCGATTACAACGGTATGTGTATTTTTTCCCTAGGCCATTCTGGTTAAGCGTTTGGAGCAGCAGAAGTTCGAAGTATTTGTTGTCTTCTTAACCATTTCTTAGCTTCAAACTCCCATATCTCGCGAACGGATTGACCTAACCCAAAAATTCCTATTGCGTCTGAAAGTAGAAACTCGCCCGATTACAACGGTATGTGTATTTTTTCCCTAGGCCACACTGGTTAAGCGTTTGGAGCAGCAGTAGTGCGAAAAATTTGTTGTCTTCTTTACCAGTTCTTACTTCAAACTCCCATATCTCGCGAACGGATTGACCTAACCCAAAAATTCCTGCTGCGTCTGAAAGTAGAAACTCGCCCGATTACAACGGTACGTGTATTTTTCCCTTAGGCCATTCTGGTTAAGCGATTGGAGCAGCAGAATTGCGAAAAATTTATTGTCTTGTCAACCATTTCTTAGCTTGAAAGTCCCATATCTCGCGAACGGATTGACCTAACCCAAAAATTCCTGTTGCGTCTGAAAGTAGAAACTCGCCCGATTACAACGGTATCTGTATTTTTTCCCTAGGCCATTCTGATTAAGCGATTGGAGCAGCAGAAGTGCGAAAAATTTATTGTCTTGTCAACCATTTCTTACTTTGAAAGTCCCATACCTCGCGAATGGACTGACCATACCCAAACATTCCTATTGCGTCTGAAAGTAGAAACTCGCCCGATTACAACGGTATGTGTATTTTTTCCATAGGCCATTCTGGTTAAGCGTTTGGAGCAGCAGAATAGCGAAAAATTGTTTGCCTTCTCAACCATTTCTTGGCTTCAAACTCCCATATCTCGCGAACGGATTGACCTAACCCAAAAATTCCTGCTGCGTCTGAAAGTAGAAACTCGCCCGATTACAAAGGTATGTGTATTTTTTCCCTAGGCCATTCTGGTTAAGCGTTTGGAGCAGCAGAATTGCGAAAAATTTTTTGCTTTCTCAACCATTCCTTGGCTTCAAACTGCCATATCTCGCGAACAGATTGACCTAACCCAAAAATTCCTATTGCATCTGAAAATACAAACTCGCCCGATTACAACGGTACGTGTATTTTTCCCTTAGGCCATTATGGTTAAGCGATTGGAGCAGCAGAATTGCGAAAAATTTATTGCCTTGTCAACCATTTCTTAGCTTGAAAGTCCCATATCTCGCGAACGGATTGACCTAACCCAAAAATTCCTGTTGCGTCTGAAAGTAGAAACTCGCCCGATTACAACGGTATGTGTATTTTTTCCCTAGGCCATTCTGATTAAGCGATTGGAGCAGCAGAAGTGCGTAAATTTATTGTCTTGTCAACCATTTCTTACTTTGAAAGTCCCATATCTCGCGAATGGACTGACCATACCCAAAAATTCCTATTGCGTCTGAAAGTAGAAACTCGCCCGATTACAACGGTATGTGTATTTTTTCCATAGGCCATTCTGGTTAAGCGTTTGGAGCAGCAGAATAGCGAAAAATTGTTTGCCTTCTCAACCATTTCTTGGCTTCAAACTCCCATATCTCGCGAACGGATTGACCTAACCCAAAAATTCCTGCTGCGTCTGAAAGTAGAAACTCGCCCGATTACAAAGGTATGTGTATTTTTTCCCTAGGCCATTCTGGTTAAGCGTTTGGAGCAGCAGAATTGCGAAAAATTTTTTGCTTTCTCAACCATTTCTTGGCTTCAAACTGCCATATCTCGCGAACGGATTGACCTAACCCAAAAATTCCTATTGCATCTGAAAATACAAACTCGCCCGATTACAACGGTACGTGTATTTTTCCCTTAGGCCATTATGTTTAAGCGATTGGAGCAGCAGAATTGCGAAAAATTTATTGCCTTGTCAACCATTTCTTAGCTTGAAAGTCCCATATCTCGCGAACGGATTGACCTACCCCAAAAATTCCTGTTGCGTCTGAAAGTAGAAACTCGCCCGATTACAACAGTATGTGTATTTTTTCCCTAGGCCATTCTGATTAAGCGTTTGGAGCAGCAGAAGTGCGAAAAATTTGTTGTCTTCATAACCATTTCTTGGCTTCAAACTCCCATATCTCGCGAACGGATTGACCTAACCCAATAATTCCTGTTGCGTCTGAAAGTAGAAACTCGCCCGATTACAACCGTATGTGTATTTTTTCATTAGGCCATTCTGGTTAAGCGTTTGGAGCAGCAGTAGTGCGAAAAATTTGTTGTCTCCTTTACCATTTCTTAGCTTCAAACTCCCATATCTCGCGAACGGATTGAACTAACCCAAAAATTCTTGTTGCATCTGAAAGAAGAAACTCGCCCGATTACAACGGTATGTGTATTTTTTCCCTAGGCCATTCTGGTTAAGCGTTTGGAGCAGCAGAATAGCGAAAAATTGTTTGCCTTCTCAACCATTTCTTGGCTTCAAACTCCCATATCTCGCGAACGGATTGACCTAACCCAAAAATTCCTGTTGGGTCTGAAAGTAGAAACTCGCCCGATTACAACGGTATGTGTATTTCTTCCCTAGGCCATTCTGGTTAAGCGTTTGGAGCAGCAGAATTGCGAAAAATTTTTTGCCTTCTTTACCAGTTCTTAGCTTCAAACACCCATATCTCGCGAACGGATTGACCTAACCCAAAAATTCTTGTTGCATCTGAAACAAGAAACTCGCCCGATTACAACGGTATGTGTATTTTTTCCATAGGCCATTCTGGTTAAGCGTTTGGAGCAGCAGAATAGCGAAAAATTGTTTGCCTTCTCAACCATTTCTTGGCTTCAAACTCCCATATCTCGCGAACGGATTGACCTAACCCAAAAATTCCTGCTGCGTCTGAAAGTAGAAACTCGCCCGATTACAACGGTATGTCTATTTTTTCCCTAGGCCATTCTGGTTAAGCGTTTGGAGCAGCAGAAGTGCGAAATATTTGTTGTCTTCTTAACCATTTCTTAGCTTCAAACTCCCATATCTCGCGAACGGATTGACCTAACCCAAAAATTCCTATTGCATCTGAAAGTAGAAACTCGCCCGATTGCAACGGTATGTGTATTTTTTCCCTAGGCCATTCTGGTTAAGCGTTTGGAGCAGCAGAATTGCGAAAAGTTTTTTGCTTTCTCAACCATTTCTTGGCTTCAAACTGCCATATCTCGCGAATGGATTGACCTAACCCAAAAATTCCTATTGCATCTGAAAGTAGAAACCCGCCCGATTACAACGGTACGTGTATTTTTCCCTTAGGCCATTCTGGTTAAGCGATTGGAGCAGCAGAATTGCGAAAAATTTATTGTCTTGTCAACCATTTCTTAGCTTGAAAGTCCCATATCTCGCGAACGGATTGACCTAACCCAAAAATTCCTGCTGCGTCTGAAAGTAGAAACTCGCCCGATTACCATTCTGATTAAGCGTTTGGAGCAGCAGAATTGCGAAAAATTTGTTGTCTTCATAACCATTTCTTGGCTTCAAACTCCCATATCTCGCGAACGGATTGACCTAACCCAATAATTCCTGTTGCGTCTGAAAGTAGAAACTCGCCCGATTACAACGGTATGTGTATTTTTTCATTAGGCCATTCTGGTTAAGCGTTTGGAGCAGCAGTAGTGCGAAAAATTTGTTGTCTCCTTTACCATTTCTTAGCTTCAAACTCCCATATCTCGCGAACGGATTGAACTAACCCAAAAATTCTTGTTGCATCTGAAAGAAGAAACTCGCCCGATTACAACGGTATGTGTATTTTTTCCCTAGGCCATTCTGGTTAAGCGTTTGGAGCAGCAGAATAGCGAAAAATTGTTTGCCTTCTCAACCATTTCTTGGCTTCAAACTCCCATATCTCGCGAACGGATTGACCTAACCCAAAAATTCCTGTTGGGTCTGAAAGTAGAAACTCGCCCGATTACAACGGTATGTGTATTTCTTCCCTAGGCCATTCTGGTTAAGCGTTTGGAGCAGCAGAATTGCGAAAAATTTTTTGCCTTCTTTACCAGTTCTTAGCTTCAAACACCCATATCTCGCGAACGGATTGACCTAACCCAAAAATTCCTATTGCATCTGAAAGTAGAAACCCGCCCGATTACAACGGTACGAGTATTTTTCCCTTAGGCCATTCTGGTTAAGCGATTGGAGCAGCAGAATTGCGAAAAATTTATTGTCTTGTCAACCATTTCTTAGCTTGAAAGTCCCATATCTCGCGAACGGATTGACCTAACCCAAAAATTCCTGTTGCGTCTGAAAGTAGAAACTCGCCCGATTACAACGGTATGTGTATTTTTCCCCTAGGCCATTCTGGTTAAGCGTTTGGAGCAGCAGTAGTGCGAAAAATTTGTTGTCTTCTCAACGATTTCTTGGCTTCAAACTCCCATATCTCGCGAACGGATTGACCTAATCCAAAAATTCCTATTGCATCTGAAAGTAGAAACTCGCCCGATTACAGCGGTGTGTGTATTTTTTCCCTAGGCAATTCTGGTTAAGCGTTTGGAGCAGCAGAATTGCGAAAAAATTTTTGCCTTCTCAACCATTTCTTGGCTTCAAACTCCCATATCTCGCGAACGGATTGACGTAACCCAAAAATTCCTGTTGCATCTGAAAGTAGAAACTCGCCCGATTACAACGGTATGTGTATTTTTTCCCTAGGCCATTCTGGTTAAGCGTGTGGAGCAGCAGAATTGCGAAAAATTTTTTGCCTTCTCAACCATTTCTTGGCTTCAAACTCCCATATCTCGCGAACGGATTGACTTAACCCAAAAATTCCTGTTGCGTCTGAAAGTAGAAACTCGCCCGATTACAACGGTATGTGTATTTTTTCCCTAGGCCACACTGGTTAAGCGTTTGGAGCAGCAGTAGTGCGAAAAATTTGTTGTCTTCTTTACCAGTTCTTACTTCAAACTCCCATATCTCGCGAACGGATTGACCTAACCCAAAAATTCCTGCTGCGTCTGAAAGTAGAAACTCGCCCGATTACAACGGTACGTGTATTTTTCCCTTAGGCCATTCTGGTTAAGCGATTGGAACAGCAGAATTGCGAAAAATTTATTGTCTTGTCAACCATTTCTTAGCTTGAAAGTCCCATATCTCGCGAACGGATTGACCTAACCCAAAAATTCCTGTTGCGTCTGAAAGTAGAAACTCGCCCGATTACAACGGTATGTGTATTTTTTCCATAGGCCATTCTGGTTAAGCGTTTGGAGCAGCAGAATAGCGAAAAATTGTTTGCCTTCTCAACCATTTCTTGGCTTCAAACTCCCATATCTCGCGAACGGATTGACCTAACCCAAAAATTCCTGCTGCGTCTGAAAGTAGAAACTCGCCCGATTACAAAGGTATGTGTATTTTTTCCCTAGGCCATTCTGGTTAAGCGTTTGGAGCAGCAGAATTGCGAAAAATTTTTTGCTTTCTCAACCATTTCTTGGCTTCAAACTGCCATATCTCGCGAACGGATTGACCTAACCCAAAAATTCCTATTGCATCTGAAAGTACAAACTCGCCCGATTACAACGGTACGTGTATTTTTCCCTTAGGCCATTATGGTTAAGCGATTGGAGCAGCAGAATTGCGAAAAATTTATTGTCTTGTCAACCATTTCTTAGCTTGAAAGTCCCATATCTCGCGAACGGATTGACCTAACCCAAAAATTCCTGTTGCGTCTGAAAGTAGAAACTCGCCCGATTACAACGGTATGTGTATTTTTTCCCTAGGCCATTCTGATTAAGCGATTGGAGCAGCAGAATTGCGAAAAATTTATTGTCTTGTCAACCATTTCTTAGCTTGAAAGTCCCATATCTCGCGAACGGATTGACCTAACCCAAAAATTCCTGCTGCGTCTGAAAGTAGAAACTCGCCCGATTACAACGGTATGTGTATTTTTTCCCTAGGCCATTCTGGTTAAGCGTTTGGAGCAGCAGAATAGCGAAAAATTGTTTGCCTTCTCAACCATTTCTTGGCTTCAAACTCCCATATCTCGCGAACGGATTGACCTAACCCAAAAATTCCTGTTGGGTCTGAAAGTAGAAACTCGCCCGATTACAACGGTATGTGTATTTCTTCCCTAGGCCATTCTGGTTAAGCGTTTGGAGCAGCAGAATTGCGAAAAATTTTTTGCTTTCTCAACCATTTCTTGGCTTCAAACTGCCATATCTCGCGAATGGATTGACCTAACCCAAAAATTCCTATTGCATCTGAAAGTAGAAACCCGCCCGATTACAACGGTACGAGTATTTTTCCCTTAGGCCATTCTGGTTAAGCGATTGGAGCAGCAGAATTGCGAAAAATTTATTGTCTTGTCAACCATTTCTTAGCTTGAAAGTCCCATATCTCGCGAACGGATTGACCTAACCCAAAAATTCCTGTTGCGTCTGAAAGTAGAAACTCGCCCGATTACAACGGTATGTGTATTTTTCCCCTAGGCCATTCTGGTTAAGCGTTTGGAGCAGCAGTAGTGCGAAAAATTTGTTGTCTTCTCAACGATTTCTTGGCTTCAAACTCCCATATCTCGCGAACGGATTGACCTAATCCAAAAATTCCTATTGCATCTGAAAGTAGAAACTCGCCCGATTACAGCGGTGTGTGTATTTTTTCCCTAGGCAATTCTGGTTAAGCGTTTGGAGCAGCAGAATTGCGAAAAATTTTTTGCTCCTTCTCAAACCATTTCTTGGCTTCAAACTCCCATATCTCGCGACGGATTGACTTAACCCAAAAATTCCTGTTGCGTCTGAAAGTAGAAACTCGCCCGATTACAACGGTATGTGTATTTTTTCCCTAGGCCACACTGGTTAAGCGTTTGGAGCAGCAGTAGTGCGAAAAATTTGTTGTCTTCTTTTACAGTTCTTACTTCAAACTCCCATATCGCGCGAAACGGATTGACCTAACCGCAAAAAATTCCTGCTGCGTCTGAAAGTAGAAACTCGCCCGATTACAACGGTACGTGTATTTTTTCCCTTAGGCCATTCTGGTTTTAAGCGATTGGAGCAGCAGAATTGCGAAAAATTTATTGTCTTGTCAACCATTTTCTTAGCTTGAAAGTCCCATATCTCGCGAACGGATTGACCCTAACCCAAAAAATTCCTGTTGCGTCTGAAAGTAGAAACTCGCCCGATTACAACGGTATGCGTATTTTTTTCCCTAGGCCATTCTGATTAAGCGATTGGAGCAGCAGAAGGTGCGAAAAAATTTATTGTCTTGTCAACCATTTCTTACCTTGAAAGTCCCATATATCGCGAATGGGACTGACAATACCCAAAAATTCCTATTGCGTCTGAAGTAGAAACTCGCAACGATTACAACGGTATGTGTATTTTTTCCATAGGCCATTCTGGTTAAGCGTTTGGAGCAGCAGAATAGCGAAAAATTGTTGCCTTCTCTCAACCATTTCTTGGCTTCAAACTCCCATATCTCGCGAACGGATTGACCTAACCCAAAAATTACTGCTGCGTCTGAAAGTAGAAACTCGCCCGATTACAAAGGTATGTGTATTTTTCCCTAGGCCATTCTGGTTAAGCGTTTGGAGCAGCAGAATTGCGAAAAATTTTTTGCTTTCTCAACCATGTCTTGGCTTCAACTGCCATATCTCGCGAACGGATTGACCTAACCCAAAAATTCCTATTGCATCTGAAAGTACAAACTCGCCCGATTACAACGGTACGTGTAATTTTCCCTTAGGCCATTATGGTTAAGCGATTGTGAGCAGCAGAATTGCGAAAAATTTATTGTCTTGTCAACCATTTCTTAGCTTGAAAGTCCCATATCTCGCGAACGGATTGAACCTAACCCAAAAATTCCTGTTGCGTCTGAAAGTAGAAAACTCGCCCGATTACAACGGTATGTGTATTTTTTCCCTAGGCCATTCTGATTAAAGCGTTTGGAGCAGCAAGAAGTGCGAAAAATTTGTTGTCTTCATAACCATTTCTTGGCTTCAAACTCCCCATATCTCGCGAACGGATTGACCTATACCCAATAATTCCTGTTGCGTCTGAAAGTAGAAACTCGCCCCGATTACAACGGTATGTGTATTTTTTCATTAGGCCATTCTGGTTAAGCGTTTGGAGCAGGCAGTAGTGCGGAAAATTTGTTGTCTCCTTTACTCATTCTTAGCTTCAAACTCCCATATCTCGCGAACGGATTGAACTAACCCAAAAATTCTTGTTGCATCTGAAAGAAGAAACTCGCCCGATTACAACGGTGTGTGTATCTTTCCCTAGGCCATTCTGGTTAAGCGTTTGAAGCAGCAGAATAGCGAAAAAATTTTGTTGTCTTCCTCAACCATTTCTTAGCTTCAAACTTCCATATCTCGCGAACGGATTGACCCTAACCCAAAAATTCCTGTTGCGTCTGAAAGTAGAAACTCGCCCGATTACAACGGTACGTGTATTTTTCCCTTAGGCCATTCTGGTTAAGCGATTGGAGCAGCAGAAGTGCGAAAAATTTATTGTCTTGTCAACCATTTCTTACATTGAAAGTCCCATATCTCGCGACATACCCAAAAATTCCTATTGCGTCTGCAAATAGAAAGCTCGCCCCGATTACAACGGTATGTGTATTTTGTTTCCATAGGCCATTCTGGTTAGAGCGTTTGGAGCAGCAGTATAGCGAAAAATTGTTTGCCTTCTCAACCATTTCTATGGCTTCAAACTCCCATATCTCGCGAACGGATTGCACCTAACCCAAAGATTCCTGCTGCGTCTGAAAGTAGAAACTCGCCCGATTACAAAGGTATGTGCTATTTTTTCCCTAGGCCATTCTGGTTAAGCGTTTTGGAACAGCAGAATTGCGAAAAATTTTTTGCTTTCTCAACCATTTCTTGGCTTCGAAACTGCCATATCTCGCGAACGGATTGACCTAACCCAAAAATTCCTATTGCATCTGAAAGTACAAACTCGCCCGATAACAACGGTACGTGTATTTTTCCCTTAGGCCATTCTGGTTAAGCGATTGGAGCAGCAGAATTGCGAAAAATTTATTGTCTTGTCAACCATTTCTTAGCTTGAAAGTCCCATATCTCGCGAACGGATTGACCTAACCCAAAAATTCCTGTTGCGTCTGAAAGTAGAAACTCGCCCGATTACAACGGTATGTGTATTTTTTCCCTACGCCATTCTGATTAAGCGTTTGGAGCAGCAGAAGTGCGAAAAATTTGTTGTCTTCATAACCATTTCTTGGCTTCAAACTCCCATATCTTGCGAACGGATTGACCTAACCCAAAAATTCCTGTTGGGTCTGAAAGTAGAAACTCGCCCGATTACAACGGTATGTGTATTTCTTCCCCAGGCCATTCTGGTTAAGCGTTTGGAGCAGCAGAATTGCGAAAAATTTTTTGCCTTCTTTACCAGTTCTTAGCTTCAAACACCCATATCTCGCGAACGGATTGACCTAACCCAAAAATTCTTGTTGCATCTGAAACAAGAAACTCGCCCGATTACAACGGTATGTTTTTTTTTCCATAGGCCATTCTGGTTAAGCGTTTGGAGCAGCAGAATAGCGAAAAATTGTTTGCCTTCTCAACCATTTCTTGGCTTCAAACTCCCATATCTCGCGAACGGATTGACCTAACCCAAAAATTCCTGCTGCGTCTGAAAGTAGAAACTCGCCCGATTACAACGGTATGTGTATTTTTTCCCTAGGCCATTCTGGTTAAGCGTTTGGAGCAGCAGAAGTGCGAAATATTTGTTGTCTTCTTAACCATTTCTTAGTTTCAAACTCCCATATCTCGCGAACGGATTGACCTAACCCAAAAATTCCTATTGCATCTGAAAGTAGAAACTCGCCCGATTACAACGGTATGTGTATTTTCTCCCTAGGCCATTCTGGTTAAGCGTTTGGAGCAGCAGAATTGCGAAAAGTTTTTTGCTTTCTCAACCATTTCTTGGCTTCAAACTGCCATATCTCGCGAATGGATTGACCTAACCCAAAAATTCCTATTGCATCTGAAAGTAGAAACCCGCCCGATTACAACGGTACGTGTATTTTTCCCTTAGGCCATTCTGGTTAAGCGATTGGAGCAGCAGAATTGCGAAAAATTTATTGTCTTGTCAACCATTTCTTAGCTTGAAAGTCCCATATCTCGCGAACGGATTGACCTAACCCAAAAATTCCTGTTGCGTCTGAAAGTAGAAACTCGCCCGATTACAACGGTACGTGTATTTTTTCCCTAGGCCATTCTGGTTAAGCGTTTGGAGCAGCAGTAGTGCGAAAAATTTGTTGTCTTCTTTACCATTTCTTAGCTTCAAACTCCCATATCTCGCGAACGGATTGACCTAACCCAAAAATTCTTGTTGCATCTGAAAGAAGAAACTCGCCCGATTACAACGGTATGTGTATTTTTTCCCTAGGCCATTTTGGTTAAGCGTTTGGAGCAGCAGAATAGCGAAAAATTGTTTGCCTTCTCAACCATTTCTTGGCTTCAAACTCCCATATCTCGCGAACGGATTGACCTAACCCAAAAATTCCTGTTGGGTCTGAAAGTAGAAACTCGCCCGATTACAACGGTATGTGTATTTCTTCCCTAGGCCATTCTGGTTAAGCGTTTGGAGCAGCAGAATTGCGAAAAATTTTTTGCCTTCTCAACCATTTCTTGGCTTCAAACTCCCATATCTCGCGAACGGATTGACCAAACCCAGAAGTTCCTGCTGCGTCTGAAAGTAGAAACTCACCCGATTACAACGATATGCGTATTTTTTCCCCAGGCCATTCTGGTTAAGCGTTTGGAGAAGCAGAATTGCGAAAAATTTTTTGCCTTCTCAAGCATTTCTTGGCTTCAAACTCCCATATCTCGCGAACGGATTGACCTAACCCAAAAATTCCTGTTGCGTCGGAAAGTAGAAACTCGCCCGATTACAACGGTATGTGTATTTTTTCCCTAGGCCACACTGGTTATGTGTTTGAAGCAGCAGTAGTGCGAAAAATTTGTTGTCTTCTTTACCAGTTCTTACTTCAAACTCCCATATCTCGCGAACGGATTGACCTAACCCAAAAATTCTTGTTGCATCTGAAACAAGAAACTCGCCCGATTACAACGGTATGTGTATTTTTTCCATAGGCCATTCTGGTTAAGCGTTTGGAGCAGCAGAGTAGCGAAAAATTGTTTGCCTTCTCAACCATTTCTTGGCTTCAAACTCCCATATCTCGCGAACGGATTGACCTAACCCAAAAATTCCTGTTGGGTCTGAAAGTAGAAACTCGCCCGATTACAACGGTATGTGTATTTTTTCCCTAGGCCATTCTGGTTAAGCGTTTGGAGCAGCAGAATTGCGAAAAATTTTTTGCTTTCTCAACCATTTCTTGGCTTCAAACGGCCATATCTCGCGAACGGATTGACCTAACCCAAAAATTCCTATTGCATCTGAAAGTAGAAACTCGCCCGATTACAACGGTACGTGTATTTTTCCCTTAGGCCATTCTGGTTAAGCGATTGGAGCAGCAGAATTGCGAAAAATTTATTGTCTTGTCAACCATTTCTTAGCTTGAAAGTCCCATATCTCGCGAACGGATTGACCTAACCCAAAAATTCCTGTTGCGTCTGAAAGTAGAAACTCGCCCGATTACAACGGTATGTGTATTTTTTCCCTAGGCCACACTGGTTAAGCGTTTGAAGCAGCAGTAGTGCGAAAAATTTGTTGTCTTCTTTACCAGTTCTTACTTCAAACTCCCATATCTCGCGAACGGATTGACCTAACCCAAAAATTCTTGTTGCATCTGAAACAAGAAACTCGCCCGATTACAAAGGTATGTGTATTTTTTCCATAGGCCATTCTGGTTAAGCGTTTGGAGCAGCAGAATAGCGAAAAATTGTTTGCCTTCTCAACCATTTCTTGGCTTCAAACTCCCATATCTCGCGAACGGATTGACATAACCCAAAAATTCCTGCTGCGTCTGAAAGTAGAAACTCGCCCGATTACAACGGTATGTGTATTTTTTCCCTAGGCCATTCTGGTTAAGCGTTTGGAGCAGCAGAATTGCGAAAAATTTTTTGCTTTCTCAACCATTTCTTGGCTTCAAACTGCCATATCTCGCGAACGGATTGACCTAACCCAAAAATTCCTATTGCATCTGAAAGTAGAAACTCGCCCGATTACAAAGGTACGTGTATTTTTCCCTTAGGCCATTCTGGTTAAGCGATTGGAGCAGCAGAATTGCGAAAAATTTATTGTCTTGTCAACCATTTCTTAGCTTGAAAGTCCCATATCTCGCGAACGGATTGACCTAACCCAAAAATTCCTGTTGCGTCTGAAAGTAGAAACTCGCCCGATTACAGGGGTATGTGTATTTTTTCCCTAGGCCATTCTGATTAAGCGTTTGGAGCAGCAGAAGTGCGAAAAATTTGTTGTCTTCTTAACCATTTCTTGGCTTCAAACTCCCATATCTCGCGAACGGATTTACATAACCCAAAAATTCCTATTGCATCTGAAAGTAGAAACTCGCCCGATTACAGCGGTATGTGTATTTTTTCCCTAGGCAATTCTGGTTAAGCTTTTGGAGCAGCAGAATTGCGAAAAATTTTTTGCCTTCTCAACCATTTCTTGGCTTCAAACTCGCATATCTCGCGAACGGATTGACCTAACCCAAAAATTCCTGTTGCATCTGAAAGTAGAAACTCGCCCGATTACAACGGTATGTGTATTTTTTCCCTAGGCCATTCTGGTTAAGCGTGTAGAGCAGCAGAATTGCGAAAAATTTTTTGCCTTCTCAACCATTTCTTGGCTTCAAACTCCCATATCTCGCGAACGGATTGACCAAACCCAGAAGTTCCTGCTGCGTCTGAAAGTAGAAACTCGCCCGATTACAACGATATGTGTATTTTTTCCCTAGGCCATTCTGGTTAAGCGTTAGGAGCAGCAGAAGTGCGAAAAATTTATTGTCTTCTCAATCATTTCTTAGCTTCAAACTCCCATATCTCGCGAACGGATTGACCTAACCCAAAAATTCCTGTTGCATCTGAAAGTTGAAACTCGCCCGATTACAACGGTATGTGTATTTTTTCCCTAGGCCATTCGTGTTAAGCGTTTGGAGCAGCAGAAGTGCGAAAAATTTGTTGTCTTCTTAACCATTTCTTAGCTTCAAACTCCCATATCTCGCGAACGGATTGACCTAACCCAAAAATTCCCATTGCATCTGAAAGTAGAAACTCGCCCGATTACAACGGTACGTGTATTTTTCCCTTAGGCCATTCTGGTTAAGCGATTGGAGCAGCAGAAGTGCGAAAAATTTATTGTCTTGTCAACCATTTCTTACCTTGAAAGTCCCATATCTCGCGAACGGATTGACCTAACCCAAAAATTCCTATTGCATCTGAAAGTAGAAACTCGCCCGATTACAACGGTACGTGTATTTTTCCCTTAGGCCGTTCTGGTTTAGCGATTGGAGCAGCAGAATTGCGAAAAATTTATTGTCTTGTCAACCATTTCTTAGCTTGAAAGTCCCATATCTCGCGAACGGATTGACCTAACCCAAAAATTCCTATTGCATCTGAAAGTAGAAACTCGCCCGATTACAACGGTACGTGTATTTTTCCCTTAGGCCATTCTGGTTAAGCGATTGGAGCAGCAGAAGTGCGAAAAATTTATTGTCTTGTCAACCATTTCTTAGCTTGAAAGTCCCATATCTCGCGAACGGATTGACCTTACCCAAAAATTCCTATTGCATCTGAAAGTAGAAACTCGCCCGATTACAACGGTACGTGTATTTTTCCCTTAGGCCATTCTGGTTAAGCGATTGGAGCAGCAGAAGTGCGAAAAATTTATTGTCTTGTCAACCATTTCTTAGCTTGAAAGTCCCATATATCGCGAACGTATTGACCTAACCCAAAAATTCCTGTTGCATCTGAAAGTAGAAACTCGCCCGATTACAACGGTATGTGTATTTTTTCCCTAGGCCATTCGGGTTAAGCGTTTGGAGCAGCAGATGTGCGAAAAATTTGTTGTCTTCTTAACCATTTCTTAGCTTCAAACTCCCATATCTCGCGAACGGATTGACCTAACCCAAAAATTCCTATTGCATCTGAAAGTAGAAACTCGCCCGATTACAACGGTATGTGTATTTTTTCCCTATGCCATTCTGGTTAAGCGTTTGGAGCAGCAGAAGTGCGACAAATTTGTTGTCTTCTCAATCATTTCTTAGCTTCAAACTCCCATATCTCGGGAACGGATTGACCTAACCCAAAAATTCCTGTTGCATCTGAAAGTAGAAGCTCGCCCGATTACAACGGCATGTGTATTTCTTTCCCTAGGCCATTCTGGTTAAGCGTTAGGAGCAGCAGAAGTGCGAAAAAGTTGTTGTCTTCTCAACCATTTCTTAGCTTTAAACTCCCATATCTCGCGAACGGATTGACCAAACCCAGAAGTTCCTGCTGCTTCTGAAAGTAGAAACTCGCCCGATTACAACGATATGTGTATTTTTTCCCTAGGCCATTCTGGTTAAGCGTTAGGAGCAGCAGAAGTGCGAAAAATTTATTGTCTTCTCAATCATTTCTTAGCTTCAAACTCCCATATCTCGCGAACGGATTGACCTAACCCAAAAATTCCTGTTGCATCTGAAAGTTGAAACTCGCCCGATTACAACGGTATGTGTATTTTTTCCCTAGGCCATTCGGGTTAAGCGTTTGGAGCAGCAGAAGTGCGAAAAATTTGTTGTCTTCTTAACCATTTCTTAGCTTCAAACTCCCATATCTCGCGAACGGATTGACCTAACCCAAAAATTCCTATTGCATCTGAAAGTAGAAACTCGCCCGATTACAACGGTACGTGTATTTTTCCCTCAGGCCATTCTGGTTAAGCGATTGGAGCAGCAGAAGTGCGAAAAATTTGTTGTCTTCTTAACCATTTCTTAGCTTCAAACTCCCATATCTCGCGAACGGATTGACCTAACCCAAAAATTCCTATTGCATCTGAAAGTAGAAACTCGCCCAATTACAACGGTATGTGTATTTTTTCCCTATGCCATTCTGGTTAAGCGTTTGGAGCAGCAGAAGTGCGACAAATTTGTTGTCTTCTCAATCATTTCTTAGCTTCAAACTCCCATATCTCGGGATCGGATTGACCTAACCCAAAAATTCCTGTTGCATCTGAAACAAGAAACTCGCCCGATTACAACGGTATGTGTATTTTTTCCATAGGCCATTCTGGTTAAGCGTTTGGAGCAGCAGAATAGCGAAAAATTGTTTGCCTTCTCAACCATTTCTTGGCTTCAAACTCCCATATCTCGTGAACGGATTGACCTAACCCAAAAATTCCTGCTGCGTCTGAAAGTAGAAACTCGCCCGATTACAACGATATGTGTATTTTTTCCCTAGGCCATTCTGGTTAAGCGTTAGGAGCAGCAGAAGTGCGAAAAATTTATTGTCTTCTCAATCATTTCTTAGCTTCAAACTCCCATATCTCGCGAACGGATGGACCTAACCCAAAAATTCCTGTTGCATCTGAAAGTTGAAACTCGCCCGATTACAACGGTATGTGTATTTTTTCCCTAGGCCATTCGGGTTAAGCGTTTGGAGCAGCAGAAGTGCGAAAAATTTGTTGTCTTCTTAACCATTTCTTAGCTTCAAACTCCCATATCTCGCGAACGGATTGACCTAACCCAAAAATTCCTATTGCATCTGAAAGTAGAAACTCGCCCGATTACAACGGTACGTGTATTTTTCCCTTAGGCCATTCTGGTTAAGCGATTGGAGCAGCAGAAGTGCGAAAAATTTGTTGTCTTCTTAACCATTTCTTAGCTTCAAACTCCCATATCTCGCGAACGGATTGACCTAACCCAAAAATTCCTATTGCATCTGAAAGTAGAAACTCGCCCGATTACAACGGTATGTGTATTTTTTCCCTATGCCATTCTGGTTAAGCGTTTGGAGCAGCAGAAGTGCGACAAATTTGTTGTCTTCTCAATCATTTCTTAGCTTCAAACTCCCATATCTCGGGATCGGATTGACCTAACCCAAAAATTCCTGTTGCATCTGAAACAAGAAACTCGCCCGATTACAACGGTATGTGTATTTTTTCCATAGGCCATTCTGGTTAAGCGTTTGGAGCAGCAGAATAGCGAAAAATTGTTTGCCTTCTCAACCATTTCTTGGCTTCAAACTCCCATATCTCGCGAACGGATTGACCTAACCCAAAAATTCCTGCTGCGTCTGAAAGTAGAAACTCGCCCGATTACAACGGTATGTGTATTTTTTCCCTAGGCCATTCTGGTTAAGCGTTTGGAGCAGCAGACTTGCGAAAAATTTTTTGCTTTCTCAACCATTTCTTGGCTTCAAACAGCCATATCTCGCGAACGGATTGACCTAACCCAAAAATTCCTATTGCATCTGAAAGTAGAAACTCGCCCGATTACAACGGTACGTGTATTTTTCCCTTAGGCCATTCTGGTTAAGCGATTGGAGCAGCAGAATTGCGAAAAATTTATTGTCTTGTCAACCATTTCTTAGCTTGAAAGTCCCATATCTCGCGAACGGATTGACCTAACCCAAAAATTCCTGTTGCGTCGGAAAGTAGAAACTCGCCCGATTACAACGGTATGTGTATTTTTTCCCTAGGCCACACTGGTTAAGTGTTTGAAGCAGCAGTAGTGCGAAAAATTTGTTGTCTTCTTTACCAGTTCTTACTTCAAACTCCCATATCTCGCGAACGGATTGACCTAACCCAAAAATTCTTGTTGCATCTGAAACAAGAAACTCGCCCGATTACAACGGTATGTGTATTTTTTCCATAGGCCATTCTGGTTAAGCGTTTGGAGCAGCAGAATAGCGAAAAATTGTTTGCCTTCTCAACCATTTCTTGGCTTCAAACTCCCATATCTCGCGAACGGATTGACCTAACCCAAAAATTCCTGCTGCGTCTGAAAGTAGAAACTCGCCCGATTACAACGGTATGTGTATTTTTTCCCTAGGCCATTCTGGTTAAGCGTTTGGAGCAGCAGAATTGCGAAAAATTTTTTGCTTTCTCAACCATTTCTTGGCTTCAAACAGCCATATCTCGCGAACGGATTGACCTAACCCAAAAATTCCTATTGCATCTGAAAGTAGAAACTCGCCCGATTACAACGGTACGTGTATTTTTCCCTTAGGCCATTCTGGTTAAGCGATTGGAGCAGCAGAATTGCGAAAAATTTATTGTCTTGTCAACCATTTCTTAGCTTGAAAGTCCCATATCTCGCGAACGGATTGACCTAACCCAAAAATTCCTGTTGCGTCTGAAAGTAGAAACTCGCCCGATTACAGGGGTATGTGTATTTTTTCCCTAGGCCATTCTGATTAAGCGTTTGGAGCAGCAGCAGTGCGAAAAATTTGTTGTCTTCTTAACCATTTCTTGGCTTCAAACTCCCATATCTCGCGAACGGATTTACCTAACCCAAAAATTCCTATTGCATCTGAAAGTAGAAACTCGCCCGATTACAGCGGTATGTGTATTTTTTCCCTAGGCCATTCGGGTTAAGCGTTTGGAGCAGCAGAAGTGCGAAAAATTTGTTGTCTTCTTAACCATTTCTTAGCTTCAAACTCCCATATCTCGCGAACGGATTGACCTAACCCAAAAATTCCTATTGCATCTGAAAGTAGAAACTCGCCCGATTACAACGGTACGTGTATTTTTCCCTTAGGCCATTCTGGTTAAGCGATTGGAGCAGCAGAAGTGCGAAAAATTTGTTGTCTTCTTAACCATTTCTTAGCTTCAAACTCCCATATCTCGCGAACGGATTGACCTAACCCAAAAATTCCTATTGCATCTGAAAGTAGAAACTCGCCCGATTACAACGGCAGGTGTATTTTTTCCCTATGCCATTCTGGTTAAGCGTTTGGAGCAGCAGAAGTGCGACAAATTTGTTGTCTTCTCAATCATTTCTTAGCTTCAAACTCCCATATCTCGGGATCGGATTGACCTAACCCAAAAATTCCTGTTGCATCTGAAACAAGAAACTCGCCCGATTACAACGGTATGTGTATTTTTTCCATAGGCCATTCTGGTTAAGCGTTTGGAGCAGCAGAATAGCGAAAAATTGTTTGCCTTCTCAACCATTTCTTGGCTTCAAACTCCCATATCTCGCGAACGGATTGACCTAACCCAAAAATTCCTGCTGCGTCTGAAAGTAGAAACTCGCCCGATTACAACGGTATGTGTATTTTTTCCCTAGGCCATTCTGGTTAAGCGTTTGGAGCAGCAGACTTGCGAAAAATTTTTTGCTTTCTCAACCATTTCTTGGCTTCAAACAGCCATATCTCGCGAACGGATTGACCTAACCCAAAAATTCCTATTGCATCTGAAAGTAGAAACTCGCCCGATTACAACGGTACGTGTATTTTTCCCTTAGGCCATTCTGGTTAAGCGATTGGAGCAGCAGAATTGCGAAAAATTTATTGTCTTGTCAACCATTTCTTAGCTTGAAAGTCCCATATCTCGCGAACGGATTGACCTAACCCAAAAATTCCTGTTGCGTCGGAAAGTAGAAACTCGCCCGATTACAACGGTATGTGTATTTTTTCCCTAGGCCACACTGGTTAAGTGTTTGAAGCAGCAGTAGTGCGAAAAATTTGTTGTCTTCTTTACCAGTTCTTACTTCAAACTCCCATATCTCGCGAACGGATTGACCTAACCCAAAAATTCTTGTTGCATCTGAAACAAGAAACTCGCCCGATTACAACGGTATGTGTATTTTTTCCATAGGCCATTCTGGTTAAGCGTTTGGAGCAGCAGAATAGCGAAAAATTGTTTGCCTTCTCAACCATTTCTTGGCTTCAAACTCCCATATCTCGCGAACGGATTGACCTAACCCAAAAATTCCTGCTGCGTCTGAAAGTAGAAACTCGCCCGATTACAACGGTATGTGTATTTTTTCCCTAGGCCATTCTGGTTAAGCGTTTGGAGCAGCAGAATTGCGAAAAATTTTTTGCTTTCTCAACCATTTCTTGGCTTCAAACAGCCATATCTCGCGAACGGATTGACCTAACCCAAAAATTCCTATTGCATCTGAAAGTAGAAACTCGCCCGATTACAACGGTACGTGTATTTTTCCCTTAGGCCATTCTGGTTAAGCGATTGGAGCAGCAGAATTGCGAAAAATTTATTGTCTTGTCAACCATTTCTTAGCTTGAAAGTCCCATATCTCGCGAACGGATTGACCTAACCCAAAAATTCCTGTTGCGTCTGAAAGTAGAAACTCGCCCGATTACAACGGTATGTGTATTTTTTCCCTAGGCCATTCTGATTAAGCGTTTGGAGCAGCAGAAGTGCGAAAAATTTGTTGTCTTCATAACCATTTCTTGGCTTCAAACTCCCATATCTCGCGAACGGATTGACCTAACCCAAAAATTCCTGTTGCGTCTGAAAGTAGAAACTCGCCCGATTACAGGGGTATGTGTATTTTTTCCCTAGGCCATTCTGATTAAGCGTTTGGAGCAGCAGCAGTGCGAAAAATTTGTTGTCTTCTTAACCATTTCTTGGCTTCAAACTCCCATATCTCGCGAACGGATTTACCTAACCCAAAAATTCCTATTGCATCTGAAAGTAGAAACTCGCCCGATTACAGCGGTATGTGTATTTTTTCCCTAGGCAATTCTGGTTAAGCGTTTGGAGCAGCAGAATTGCGAAAAATTTTTTGCCTTCTCAACCATTTCTTGGCTTCAAACTCCCATATCTCGCGAACGGATTGACCTAACCCAAAAATTCCTGTTGCATCTGAAAGTAGAAACTCGCCCGATTACAACGGTATGTGTATTTTTTCCCTAGGCCATTCTGGTTAAGCGTGTAGAGCAGCAGAATTGCGAAAAATTTTTTGCCTTCTCAACCATTTCTTGGCTTCAAACTCCCATATCTCGCGAACGGATTGACCTAACCCAAAAATTCCTGTTGCGTCTGAAAGTAGAAACTCGCCCGATTACAACGCTATGTGTATTTTTTCCCTAGGCCATTCTGGTTAAGCGTTTGGAGCAGCAGAAGTGCGAAAAATTTATTGTCTTGTCAACCATTTCTTAGCTTGAAAGTCCCATATCTCGCGAACGTATTAACCTAACCCAAAAATTCCTGTTGCATCTGAAAGTAGAAACTCGGCCGATTACAGCGGTATGTGTAGTTTTTCCCTAGGCAATTCTGGTTAAGCGTTTGGAGCAGCAGAAGTGCGACAAATTTGTTGTCTTCTCAATCATTTCTTAGCTTCAAACTCCCATATCTCGGGAACGGATTGACCCAACCCAAAAATTCCTGTTGCATCTGAAAGTAGAAACTCGCCCGATTACAACGGTATGTGTAATTTTTCCCTAGGCCATTCTGGTTAAGCGTGTAGAGCAGCAGAATTGCGAAAAATTTTTTGCCTTCTCAACCATTTCTTGGCTTCAAACTCCCATATCTCGCGAACGGATTGACCTAACCCAAAAATTCCTGTTGCGTCTGAAAGTAGAAACTCGCCCGATTACATCGCTATGTGTATTTTTTCCCTAGGCCATTCTGGTTAAGCGTTTGGAGCAGCAGAAGTGCGAAAAATTTATTGTCTTGTCAACCATTTCTTAGCTTGAAAGTCCCATATCTCGCGAACGTATTAACCTAACCCAAAAATTCCTGTTGCATCTGAAAGTAGAAACTCGGCCGATTACAGCGGTATGTGTAGTTTTTCCCTAGGCAATTCTGGTTAAGCGTTTGGAGCAGCAGAAGTGCGACAAATTTGTTGTCTTCTCAATCATTTCTTAGCTTCAAACTCCCATATCTCGGGAACGGATTGACCTAACCCAAAAATTCCTGTTGCATCTGAAAGTAGAAACTCGCCCGATTACAACGGTATGTGTAATTTTTCCCTAGGCCATTCTGGTTAAGCGTTAGGAGCAGCAGAAGTGCGAAAAAGTTGTTGTCTTCTCAACCATTTCTTAGCTTTAAACTCCCATATCTCGCGAACGGATTGACCAAACCTAGAAGTTCCTGCTGCGTCTGAAAGTAGAAACTCGCCCGATTACAACGATATGTGTATTTTTTCCCTAGGCCATTCTGGTTAAGCGTTAGGAGCAGCAGAAGTGCGAAAAATTTATTGTCTTCTCAATCATTTCTTAGCTTCAAACTCCCATATCTCGCGAACGGATTGACCTAACCCAAAAATTCCTGTTGCATCTGAAAGTTGAAACTCGCCCGATTACAACGGTATGTGTATTTTTTCCCTAGGCCATTCGGGTTAAGCGTTTGGAGCAGCAGAAGTGCGAAAAATTTGTTGTCTTCTCAACCATTTCTTAGCTTCAAACTTCCATATCTCGCGAACGGATTGACCTAACCCAAAAATTCCTGTTGCGTCTGAAAGTAGAAACTCGCCCGATTACAACGGTACGTGTATTTTTCCCTTAGGCCATTCTGGTTAAGCGATTGGAGCAGCAGAAGTGCGAAAAATTTATTGTCTTGTCAACCATTTCTTACATTGAAAGTCCCATATCTCGCGAATGGACTGACCATACCCAAAAATTCCTATTGCGTCTGAAAGTAGAAACTCGCCCGATTACAACGGTATGTGTATTTTTTCCATAGGCCATTCTGGTTAAGCGTTTGGAGCAGCAGAATAGCGAAAAATTGTTTGCCTTCTCAACCATTTCTTGGCTTCAAACTCCCATATCTCGCGAACGGATTGACCTAACCCAAAAATTCCTGTTGGGTCTGAAAGTAGAAACTCGCCCGATTACAACGGTATGTGTATTTCTTCCCTAGGCCATTCTGGTTAAGCGTTTGGAGCAGCAGAATTGCGAAAAATTTTTTGCCTTCTCAACCATTTCTTGGCTTCAAACTCCCATATCTCGCGAACGGATTGACCTAACCCAAAAATTCCTGTTGCATCTGAAAGTTGAAACTCGCCCGATTACAACGGTATGTGTATTTTTTCCCTAGGCCATTCGGGTTAAGCGTTTGGAGCAGCAGAAGTGCGAAAAATTTGTTGTCTTCTCAACCATTTCTTAGCTTCAAACTTCCATATCTCGCGAACGGATTGACCTAACCCAAAAATTCCTGTTGCGTCTGAAAGTAGAAACTCGCCCGATTACAACGGTACGTGTATTTTTCCCTTAGGCCATTCTGGTTAAGCGATTGGAGCAGCAGAAGTGCGAAAAATTTATTGTCTTGTCAACCATTTCTTACATTGAAAGTCCCATATCTCGCGAATGGACTGACCATACCCAAAAATTCCTATTGCGTCTGAAAGTAGAAACTCGCCCGATTACAACGGTATGTGTATTTTTTCCATAGGCCATTCTGGTTAAGCGTTTGGAGCAGCAGAATAGCGAAAAATTGTTTGCCTTCTCAACCATTTCTTGGCTTCAAACTCCCATATCTCGCGAACGGATTGACCTAACCCAAAAATTCCTGTTGGGTCTGAAAGTAGAAACTCGCCCGATTACAACGGTATGTGTATTTCTTCCCTAGGCCATTCTGGTTAAGCGTTTGGAGCAGCAGAATTGCGAAAAATTTTTTGCCTTCTCAACCATTTCTTGGCTTCAAACTCCCATATCTCGCGAACGGATTGACCAAACCCAGAAGTTCCTGCTGCGTCTGAAAGTAGAAACTCACCCGATTACAACGATATGCGTATTTTTTCCCCAGGCCATTCTGGTTAAGCGTTTGGAGAAGCAGAATTGCGAAAAATTTTTTGCCTTCTCAAGCATTTCTTGGCTTCAAACTCCCATATCTCGCGACCGGATTGACCTAACCCAAAAATTCCTGTTGCGTCGGAAAGTAGAAACTCGCCCGATTACAACGGTATGTGTATTTTTTCCCTAGGCCACACTGGTTATGTGTTTGAAGCAGCAGTAGTGCGAAAAATTTGTTGTCTTCTTTACCAGTTCTTACTTCAAACTCCCATATCTCGCGAACGGATTGACCTAACCCAAAAATTCTTGTTGCATCTGAAACAAGAAACTCGCCCGATTACAACGGTATGTGTATTTTTTCCATAGGCCATTCTGGTTAAGCGTTTGGAGCAGCAGAGTAGCGAAAAATTGTTTGCCTTCTCAACCATTTCTTGGCTTCAAACTCCCATATCTCGCGAACGGATTGACCTAACCCAAAAATTCCTGTTGCGTCTGAAAGTAGAAACTCGCCCGATTACAGGGGTATGTGTATTTTTTCCCTAGGCCATTCTGATTAAGCGTTTGGAGCAGCAGAAGTGCGAAAAATTTTTTGCCTTCTCAACCATTTCTTGGCTTCAAACTCCCATATCTCGCGAACGGATTGACCTAACCCAAAAATTCCTGTTGCATTTGAAAGTAGAAACTCGCCCGATTACAACGGTATGTGTATTTTTTCCCTAGGCCATTCTGGTTAAGCGTGTAGAGCAGCAGATTTGCGAAAAATTTTTTGCCTTCTCAACCATTTCTTGGCTTCAAACTCCCATATCTCGCGAACGGATTGACCAAACCCAGAAGTTCCTGCTGCGTCTGAAAGTAGAAACTCGCCCGATTACAACGATATGTGTATTTTTTCCCTAGGCCATTCTGGTTAAGCGTTAGGAGCAGCAGAAGTGCGAAAAATTTATTGTCTTCTCAATCATTTCTTAGCTTCAAACTCCCATATCTCGCGAACGGATTGACCTAACCCAAAAATTCCTGTTGCATCTGAAAGTTGAAACTCGCCCGATTACAACGGTATGTGTATTTTTTCCCTAGGCCATTCGTGTTAAGCGTTTGGAGCAGCAGAAGTGCGAAAAATTTGTTGTCTTCTTAACCATTTCTTAGCTTCAAACTCCCATATCTCGCGAACGGATTGACCTAACCCAAAAATTCCCATTGCATCTGAAAGTAGAAACTCGCCCGATTACAACGGTACGTGTATTTTTCCCTTAGGCCATTCTGGTTAAGCGATTGGAGCAGCAGAAGTGCGAAAAATTTATTGTCTTGTCAACCATTTCTTACCTTGAAAGTCCCATATCTCGCGAACGGATTGACCTAACCCAAAAATTCCTATTGCATCTGAAAGTAGAAACTCGCCCGATTACAACGGTACGTGTATTTTTCCCTTAGGCCGTTCTGGTTTAGCGATTGGAGCAGCAGAAGTGCGAAAAATTTATTGTCTTGTCAACCATTTCTTAGCTTGAAAGTCCCATATCTCGCGAACGGATTGACCTAACCCAAAAATTCCTATTGCATCTGAAAGTAGAAACTCGCCCGATTACAACGGTACGTGTATTTTTCCCTTAGGCCATTCTGGTTAAGCGATTGGAGCAGCAGAAGTGCGAAAAATTTATTGTCTTGTCAACCATTTCTTAGCTTGAAAGTCCCATATCTCGCGAACGGATTGACCTTACCCAAAAATTCCTATTGCATCTGAAAGTAGAAACTCGCCCGATTACAACGGTACGTGTATTTTTCCCTTAGGCCATTCTGGTTAAGCGATTGGAGCAGCAGAAGTGCGAAAAATTTATTGTCTTGTCAACCATTTCTTAGCTTGAAAGTCCCATATATCGCGAACGTATTGACCTAACCCAAAAATTCCTGTTGCATCTGAAAGTAGAAACTCGCCCGATTACAACGGTATGTGTATTTTTTCCCTAGGCCATTCGGGTTAAGCGTTTGGAGCAGCAGATGTGCGAAAAATTTGTTGTCTTCTTAACCATTTCTTAGCTTCAAACTCCCATATCTCGCGAACGGATTGACCTAACCCAAAAATTCCTATTGCATCTGAAAGTAGAAACTCGCCCGATTACAACGGTATGTGTATTTTTTCCCTATGCCATTCTGGTTAAGCGTTTGGAGCAGCAGAAGTGCGACAGATTTGTTGTCTTCTCAATCATTTCTTAGCTTCAAACTCCTATATCTCGGGAACGGATTGACCTAACCCAAAAATTCCTGTTGCATCTGAAAGTAGAAACTCGCCCGATTACAACGGCATGTGTATTTCTTTCCCTAGGCCATTCTGGTTAAGCGTTAGGAGCAGCAGAAGTGCGAAAAAGTTGTTGTCTTCTCAACCATTTCTTAGCTTTAAACTCCCATATCTCGCGAACGGATTGACCAAACCCAGAAGTTCCTGCTGCTTCTGAAAGTAGAAACTCGCCCGATTACAACGATATGTGTATTTTTTCCCTAGGCCATTCTGGTTAAGCGTTAGGAGCAGCAGAAGTGCGAAAAATTTATTGTCTTCTCAATCATTTCTTAGCTTCAAACTCCCATATCTCGCGAACGGATTGACCTAACCCAAAAATTCCTGTTGCATCTGAAAGTTGAAACTCGCCCGATTACAACGGTATGTGTATTTTTTCCCTAGGCCATTCGGGTTAAGCGTTTGGAGCAGCAGAAGTGCGAAAAATTTGTTGTCTTCTTAACCATTTCTTAGCTTCAAACTCCCATATCTCGCGAACGGATTGACCTAACCCAAAAATTCCTATTGCATCTGAAAGTAGAAACTCGCCCGATTACAACGGTACGTGTATTTTTCCCTTAGGCCATTCTGGTTAAGCGATTGGAGCAGCAGAAGTGCGAAAAATTTGTTGTCTTCTTAACCATTTCTTAGCTTCAAACTCCCATATCTCGCGAACGGATTGACCTAACCCAAAAATTCCTATTGCA
Source organism: Ptiloglossa arizonensis (assembly GCF_051014685.1). Taxonomy (NCBI): domain Eukaryota; kingdom Metazoa; phylum Arthropoda; class Insecta; order Hymenoptera; family Colletidae; genus Ptiloglossa; species Ptiloglossa arizonensis. Next base: position 733,060 of record NW_027478619.1, on the reverse strand, counting down.
TCTGAAAGTAGAAACTCGCCCGATTACAACGGTATGTGTATTTTTTCCCTATGCCATTCTGGTTAAGCGTTTGGAGCAGCAGAAGTGCGACAAATTTGTTGTCTTCTCAATCATTTCTTAGCTTCAAACTCCCATATCTCGGGATCGGATTGACCTAACCCAAAAATTCCTGTTGCATCTGAAACAAGAAACTCGCCCGATTACAACGGTATGTGTATTTTTTCCATAGGCCATTCTGGTTAAGCGTTTGGAGCAGCAGAATAGCGGAAAATTGTTTGCCTTCTCAACCATTTCTTGGCTTCAAACTCCCATATCTCGCGAACGGATTGACCTAACCCAAAAATTCCTGCTGCGTCTGAAAGTAGAAACTCGCCCGATTACAACGGTATGTGTATTTTTTCCCTAGGCCATTCTGGTTAAGCGTTTGGAGCAGCAGACTTGCGAAAAATTTTTTGCTTTCTCAACCATTTCTTGGCTTCAAACAGCCATATCTCGCGAACGGATTGACCTAACCCAAAAATTCCTATTGCATCTGAAAGTAGAAACTCGCCCGATTACAACGGTACGTGTATTTTTCCCTTAGGCCATTCTGGTTAAGCGATTGGAGCAGCAGAATTGCGAAAAATTTATTGTCTTGTCAACCATTTCTTAGCTTGAAAGTCCCATATCTCGCGAACGGATTGACCTAACCCAAAAATTCCTGTTGCGTCGGAAAGTAGAAACTCGCCCGATTACAACGGTATGTGTATTTTTTCCCTAGGCCACACTGGTTAAGTGTTTGAAGCAGCAGTAGTGCGAAAAATTTGTTGTCTTCTTTACCAGTTCTTACTTCAAACTCCCATATCTCGCGAACGGATTGACCTAACCCAAAAATTCCTATTGCATCTGAAAGTAGAAACTCGCCCGAATACAACGGTACGTGTATTTTTCCCTTAGGCCATTCTGGTTAAGCGATTGGAGCAGCAGAATTGCGAAAAATTTATTGTCTTGTCAACCATTTCTTAGCTTGAAAGTCCCATATCTCGCGAACGGATTGACCTAACCCAAAAATTCCTGTTGCGTCTGAAAGTAGAAACTCGCCCGATTACAACGGTATGTGTATTTTTTCCCTAGGCCATTCTGATTAAGCGTTTGGAGCAGCAGAATTGCGAAAAATTTTTTGCTTTCTCAACCATTTCTTGGCTTCAAACAGCCATATCTCGCGAACGGATTGACCTAACCCAAAAATTCCTATTGCATCTGAAAGTAGAAACTCGCCCGAATACAACGGTACGTGTATTTTTCCCTTAGGCCATTCTGGTTAAGCGATTGGAGCAGCAGAATTGCGAAAAATTTATTGTCTTGTCAACCATTTCTTAGCTTGAAAGTCCCATATCTCGCGAACGGATTTACCTAACCCAAAAATTCCTATTGCATCTGAAAGTAGAAACTCGCCCGATTACAGCGGTATGTGTATTTTTTCCCTAGGCAATTCTGGTTAAGCGTTTGGAGCAGCAGAATTGCGAAAAATTTTTTGCCTTCTCAACCATTTCTTGGATTCAAACTCCCATATCTCGCGAACGGATTGACCTAACCCAAAAATTCCTGTTGCATCTGAAAGTAGAAACTCGCCCGATTACAACGGTATGTGTATTTTTTCCCTAGGCCATTCTGGTTAAGCGTGTAGAGCAGCAGAATTGCGAAAAATTTTTTGCCTTCTCAACCATTTCTTGGCTTCAAACTCCCATATCTCGCGAACGGATTGACCTAACCCAAAAATTCCTGTTGCGTCTGAAAGTAGAAACTCGCCCGATTACAACGCTATGTGTATTTTTTCCCTAGGCCATTCTGGTTAAGCGTTTGGAGCAGCAGAAGTGCGAAAAATTTATTGTCTTGTCAACCATTTCTTAGCTTTAAAGTCCCATATCTCGCGAACGTATTAACCTAACCCAAAAATTCCTGATGCATCTGAAAGTAGAAACTCGGCCGATTACAGCGGTATGTGTAGTTTTTCCCTAGGCAATTCTGGTTAAGCGTTTGGAGCAGCAGAAGTGCGACAAATTTGTTGTCTTCTCAATCATTTCTTAGCTTCAAACTCCCATATCTCGGGAACGGATTGACCTAACCCAAAAATTCCTGTTGCATCTGAAAGTAGAAACTCGCCCGATTACAACGGTATGTGTAATTTTTCCCTAGGCCATTCTGGTTAAGCGTGTAGAGCAGCAGAATTGCGAAAAATTTTTTGCCTTCTCAACCATTTCTTGGCTTCAAACTCCCATATCTCGCGAACGGATTGACCTAACCCAAAAATTCCTGTTGCGTCTGAAAGTAGAAACTCGCCCGATTACAACGCTATGTGTATTTTTTCCCTAGGCCATTCTGGTTAAGCGTTTGGAGCAGCAGAAGTGCGAAAAATTTATTGTCTTGTCAACCATTTCTTAGCTTGAAAGTCCCATATCTCGCGAACGTATTAACCTAACCCAAAAATTCCTGTTGCATCTGAAAGTAGAAACTCGGCCGATTACAGCGGTATGTGTAGTTTTTCCCTAGGCAATTCTGGTTAAGCGTTTGGAGCAGCAGAAGTGCGACAAATTTGTTGTCTTCTCAATCATTTCTTAGCTTCAAACTCCCATATCTCGGGAACGGATTGACCTAACCCAAAAATTCCTGTTGCATCTGAAAGTAGAAACTCGCCCGATTACAACGGTATGTGTAATTTTTCCCTAGGCCATTCTGGTTAAGCGTTAGGAGCAGCAGAAGTGCGAAAAAGTTGTTGTCTTCTCAACCATTTCTTAGCTTTAAACTCCCATATCTCGCGAACGGATTGACCAAACCTAGAAGTTCCTGCTGCGTCTGAAAGTAGAAACTCGCCCGATTACAACGGTATGTGTATTTTTTCCCTAGGCCATTCTGATTAAGCGTTTGGAGCAGCAGAATTGCGAAAAATTTGTTGTCTTCATAACCATTTCTTGGCTTCAAACTCCCATATCTCGCGAACGGATTGACCTAACCCAATAATTCCTGTTGCGTCTGAAAGTAGAAACTCGCCCGATTACAACGGTATGTGTATTTTTTCATTAGGCCATTCTGGTTAAGCGTTTGGAGCAGCAGTAGTGCGAAAAATTTGTTGTCTCCTTTACCATTTCTTAGCTTCAAACTCCCATATCTCGCGAACGGATTGAACTAACCCAAAAATTCTTGTTGCATCTGAAAGAAGAAACACGCCCGATTACAACGGTATGTGTATTTTTTCCCTAGGCCATTCTGGTTAAGCGTTTGGAGCAGCAGAATAGCGAAAAATTGTTTGCCTTCTCAACCATTTCTTGGCTTCAAACTCCCATATCTCGCGAACGGATTGACCTAACCCAAAAATTCCTGTTGGGTCTGAAAGTAGAAACTCGCCCGATTACAACGGTATGTGTATTTCTTCCCTAGGCCATTCTGGTTAAGCGTTTGGAGCAGCAGAATTGCGAAAAATTTTTTGCCTTCTTTACCAGTTCTTAGCTTCAAACACCCATATCTCGCGAACGGATTGACCTAACCCAAAAATTCCTATTGCATCTGAAAGTAGAAACCCGCCCGATTACAACGGTACGAGTATTTTTCCCTTAGGCCATTCTGGTTAAGCGATTGGAGCAGCAGAATTGCGAAAAATTTATTGTCTTGTCAACCATTTCTTAGCTTGAAAGTCCCATATCTCGCGAACGGATTGACCTAACCCAAAAATTCCTGTTGCGTCTGAAAGTAGAAACTCGCCCGATTACAACGGTATGTGTATTTTTCCCCTAGGCCATTCTGGTTAAGCGTTTGGAGCAGCAGTAGTGCGAAAAATTTGTTGTCTTCTCAACGATTTCTTGGCTTCAAACTCCCATATCTCGCGAACGGATTGACCTAATCCAAAAATTCCTATTGCATCTGAAAGTAGAAACTCGCCCGATTACAGCGGTGTGTGTATTTTTTCCCTAGGCAATTCTGGTTAAGCGTTTGGAGCAGCAGAATTGCGAAAAAATTTTTGCCTTCTCAACCATTTCTTGGCTTCAAACTCCCATATCTCGCGAACGGATTGACGTAACCCAAAAATTCCTGTTGCATCTGAAAGTAGAAACTCGCCCGATTACAACGGTATGTGTATTTTTTCCCTAGGCCATTCTGGTTAAGCGTGTGGAGCAGCAGAATTGCGAAAAATTTTTTGCCTTCTCAACCATTTCTTGGCTTCAAACTCCCATATCTCGCGAACGGATTGACTTAACCCAAAAATTCCTGTTGCGTCTGAAAGTAGAAACTCGCCCGATTACAACGGTATGTGTATTTTTTCCCTAGGCCACACTGGTTAAGCGTTTGGAGCAGCAGTAGTGCGAAAAATTTGTTGTCTTCTTTACCAGTTCTTACTTCAAACTCCCATATCTCGCGAACGGATTGACCTAACCCAAAAATTCCTGCTGCGTCTGAAAGTAGAAACTCGCCCGATTACAACGGTACGTGTATTTTTCCCTTAGGCCATTCTGGTTAAGCGATTGGAACAGCAGAATTGCGAAAAATTTATTGTCTTGTCAACCATTTCTTAGCTTGAAAGTCCCATATCTCGCGAACGGATTGACCTAACCCAAAAATTCCTGTTGCGTCTGAAAGTAGAAACTCGCCCGATTACAACGGTATGTGTATTTTTTCCATAGGCCATTCTGGTTAAGCGTTTGGAGCAGCAGAATAGCGAAAAATTGTTTGCCTTCTCAACCATTTCTTGGCTTCAAACTCCCATATCTCGCGAACGGATTGACCTAACCCAAAAATTCCTGCTGCGTCTGAAAGTAGAAACTCGCCCGATTACAAAGGTATGTGTATTTTTTCCCTAGGCCATTCTGGTTAAGCGTTTGGAGCAGCAGAATTGCGAAAAATTTTTTGCTTTCTCAACCATTTCTTGGCTTCAAACTGCCATACCTCGCGAACGGATTGACCTAACCCAAAAATTCCTATTGCATCTGAAAGTACAAACTCGCCCGATTACAACGGTACGTGTATTTTTCCCTTAGGCCATTATGGTTAAGCGATTGGAGCAGCAGAATTGCGAAAAATTTATTGTCTTGTCAACCATTTCTTAGCTTGAAAGTCCCATATCTCGCGAACGGATTGACCTAACCCAAAAATTCCTGTTGCGTCTGAAAGTAGAAACTCGCCCGATTACAACGGTATGTGTATTTTTTCCCTAGGCCATTCTGATTAAGCGATTGGAGCAGCAGAATTGCGAAAAATTTATTGTCTTGTCAACCATTTCTTAGCTTGAAAGTCCCATATCTCGCGAACGGATTGACCTAACCCAAAAATTCCTGCTGCGTCTGAAAGTAGAAACTCGCCCGATTACAACGGTATGTGTATTTTTTCCCTAGGCCATTCTGGTTAAGCGTTTGGAGCAGCAGAATAGCGAAAAATTGTTTGCCTTCTCAACCATTTCTTGGCTTCAAACTCCCATATCTCGCGAACGGATTGACCTAACCCAAAAATTCCTGTTGGGTCTGAAAGTAGAAACTCGCCCGATTACAACGGTATGTGTATTTCTTCCCTAGGCCATTCTGGTTAAGCGTTTGGAGCAGCAGAATTGCGAAAAATTTTTTGCTTTCTCAACCATTTCTTGGCTTCAAACTGCCATATCTCGCGAATGGATTGACCTAACCCAAAAATTCCTATTGCATCTGAAAGTAGAAACCCGCCCGATTACAACGGTACGAGTATTTTTCCCTTAGGCCATTCTGGTTAAGCGATTGGAGCAGCAGAATTGCGAAAAATTTATTGTCTTGTCAACCATTTCTTAGCTTGAAAGTCCCATATCTCGCGAACGGATTGACCTAACCCAAAAATTCCTGTTGCGTCTGAAAGTAGAAACTCGCCCGATTACAACGGTATGTGTATTTTTCCCCTAGGCCATTCTGGTTAAGCGTTTGGAGCAGCAGTAGTGCGAAAAATTTGTTGTCTTCTCAACGATTTCTTGGCTTCAAACTCCCATATCTCGCGAACGGATTGACCTAATCCAAAAATTCCTATTGCATCTGAAAGTAGAAACTCGCCCGATTACAGCGGTGTGTGTATTTTTTCCCTAGGCAATTCTGGTTAAGCGTTTGGAGCAGCAGAATTGCGAAAAATTTTTTGCCTTCTCAACCATTTCTTGGCTTCAAACTCCCATATCTCGCGAACGGATTGACTTAACCCAAAAATTCCTGTTGCGTCTGAAAGTAGAAACTCGCCCGATTACAACGGTATGTGTATTTTTTCCCTAGGCCACACTGGTTAAGCGTTTGGAGCAGCAGTAGTGCGAAAAATTTGTTGTCTTCTTTACCAGTTCTTACTTCAAACTCCCATATCTCGCGAACGGATTGACCTAACCCAAAAATTCCTGCTGCGTCTGAAAGTAGAAACTCGCCCGATTACAACGGTACGTGTATTTTTCCCTTAGGCCATTCTGGTTAAGCGATTGGAGCAGCAGAATTGCGAAAAATTTATTGTCTTGTCAACCATTTCTTAGCTTGAAAGTCCCATATCTCGCGAACGGATTGACCTAACCCAAAAATTCCTGTTGCGTCTGAAAGTAGAAACTCGCCCGATTACAACGGTATGCGTATTTTTTCCCTAGGCCATTCTGATTAAGCGATTAGAGCAGCAGAAGTGCGAAAAATTTATTGTCTTGTCAACCATTTCTTACCTTGAAAGTCCCATATATCGCGAATGGACTGACCATACCCAAAAATTCCTATTGCGTCTGAAAGTAGAAACTCGCACGATTACAACGGTATGTGTATTTTTTCCATAGGCCATTCTGGTTAAGCGTTTGGAGCAGCAGAATAGCGAAAAATTGTTTGCCTTCTCAACCATTTCTTGGCTTCAAACTCCCATATCTCGCGAACGGATTGACCTAACCCAAAAATTCCTGCTGCGTCTGAAAGTAGAAACTCGCCCGATTACAAAGGTATGTGTATTTTTTCCCTAGGCCATTCTGGTTAAGCGTTTGGAGCAGCAGAATTGCGAAAAATTTTTTGCTTTCTCAACCATTTCTTGGCTTCAAACTGCCATATCTCGCGAACGGATTGACCTAACCCAAAAATTCCTATTGCATCTGAAAGTACAAACTCGCCCGATTACAACGGTACGTGTATTTTTCCCTTAGGCCATTATGGTTAAGCGATTGGAGCAGCAGAATTGCGAAAAATTTATTGTCTTGTCAACCATTTCTTAGCTTGAAAGTCCCATATCTCGCGAACGGATTGACCTAACCCAAAAATTCCTGTTGCGTCTGAAAGTAGAAACTCGCCCGATTACAACGGTATGTGTATTTTTTCCCTAGGCCATTCTGATTAAGCGTTTGGAGCAGCAGAAGTGCGAAAAATTTGTTGTCTCCTTTACCATTTCTTAGCTTCAAACTCCCATATCTCGCGAACGGATTGAACTAACCCAAAAATTCTTGTTGCATCTGAAAGAAGAAACTCGCCCGATTACAACGGTGTGTGTATCTTTTCCCTAGGCCATTCTGGTTAAGCGTTTGAAGCAGCAGAATAGCGAAAAATTTGTTGTCTTCTCAACCATTTCTTAGCTTCAAACTTCCATATCTCGCGAACGGATTGACCTAACCCAAAAATTCCTGTTGCGTCTGAAAGTAGAAACTCGCCCGATTACAACGGTACGTGTATTTTTCCCTTAGGCCATTCTGGTTAAGCGATTGGAGCAGCAGAAGTGCGAAAAATTTATTGTCTTGTCAACCATTTCTTACATTGAAAGTCCCATATCTCGCGAATGGACTGACCATACCCAAAAATTCCTATTGCGTCTGAAAGTAGAAACTCGCCCGATTACAACGGTATGTGTATTTTTTCCATAGGCCATTCTGGTTAAGCGTTTGGAGCAGCAGAATAGCGAAAAATTGTTTGCCTTCTCAACCATTTCTTGGCTTCAAACTCCCATATCTCGCGAACGGATTGACCTAACCCAAAAATTCCTGCTGCGTCTGAAAGTAGAAACTCGCCCGATTACAAAGGTATGTGTATTTTTTCCCTAGGCCATTCTGGTTAAGCGTTTGGAACAGCAGAATTGCGAAAAATTTTTTGCTTTCTCAACCATTTCTTGGCTTCAAACTGCCATATCTCGCGAACGGATTGACCTAACCCAAAAATTCCTATTGCATCTGAAAGTACAAACTCGCCCGATAACAACGGTACGTGTATTTTTCCCTTAGGCCATTCTGGTTAAGCGATTGGAGCAGCAGAATTGCGAAAAATTTATTGTCTTGTCAACCATTTCTTAGCTTGAAAGTCCCATATCTCGCGAACGGATTGACCTAACCCAAAAATTCCTGTTGCGTCTGAAAGTAGAAACTCGCCCGATTACAACGGTATGTGTATTTTTTCCCTACGCCATTCTGATTAAGCGTTTGGAGCAGCAGAAGTGCGAAAAATTTGTTGTCTTCATAACCATTTCTTGGCTTCAAACTCCCATATCTTGCGAACGGATTGACCTAACCCAAAAATTCCTGTTGGGTCTGAAAGTAGAAACTCGCCCGATTACAACGGTATGTGTATTTCTTCCCCAGGCCATTCTGGTTAAGCGTTTGGAGCAGCAGAATTGCGAAAAATTTTTTGCCTTCTTTACCAGTTCTTAGCTTCAAACACCCATATCTCGCGAACGGATTGACCTAACCCAAAAATTCTTGTTGCATCTGAAACAAGAAACTCGCCCGATTACAACGGTATGTTTTTTTTTTCCATAGGCCATTCTGGTTAAGCGTTTGGAGCAGCAGAATAGCGAAAAATTGTTTGCCTTCTCAACCATTTCTTGGCTTCAAACTCCCATATCTCGCGAACGGATTGACCTAACCCAAAAATTCCTGCTGCGTCTGAAAGTAGAAACTCGCCCGATTACAACGGTATGTGTATTTTTTCCCTAGGCCATTCTGGTTAAGCGTTTGGAGCAGCAGAAGTGCGAAATATTTGTTGTCTTCTTAACCATTTCTTAGTTTCAAACTCCCATATCTCGCGAACGGATTGACCTAACCCAAAAATTCCTATTGCATCTGAAAGTAGAAACTCGCCCGATTACAACGGTATGTGTATTTTGTCCCTAGGCCATTCTGGTTAAGCGTTTGGAGCAGCAGAATTGCGAAAAGTTTTTTGCTTTCTCAACCATTTCTTGGCTTCAAACTGCCATATCTCGCGAATGGATTGACCTAACCCAAAAATTCCTATTGCATCTGAAAGTAGAAACCCGCCCGATTACAACGGTACGTGTATTTTTCCCTTAGGCCATTCTGGTTAAGCGATTGGAGCAGCAGAATTGCGAAAAATTTATTGTCTTGTCAACCATTTCTTAGCTTGAAAGTCCCATATCTCGCGAACGGATTGACCTAACCCAAAAATTCCTGTTGCGTCTGAAAGTAGAAACTCGCCCGATTACAACGGTACGTGTATTTTTTCCCTAGGCCATTCTGGTTAAGCGTTTGGAGCAGCAGTAGTGCGAAAAATTTGTTGTCTTCTTTACCATTTCTTAGCTTCAAACTCCCATATCTCGCGAACGGATTGACCTAACCCAAAAATTCTTGTTGCATCTGAAAGAAGAAACTCGCCCGATTACAACGGTATGTGTATTTTTTCCCTAGGCCATTTTGGTTAAGCGTTTGGAGCAGCAGAATAGCGAAAAATTGTTTGCCTTCTCAACCATTTCTTGGCTTCAAACTCCCATATCTCGCGAACGGATTGACCTAACCCAAAAATTCCTGTTGGGTCTGAAAGTAGAAACTCGCCCGATTACAACGGTATGTGTATTTCTTCCCTAGGCCATTCTGGTTAAGCGTTTGGAGCAGCAGAATTGCGAAAAATTTTTTGCCTTCTCAACCATTTCTTGGCTTCAAACTCCCATATCTCGCGAACGGATTGACCAAACCCAGAAGTTCCTGCTGCGTCTGAAAGTAGAAACTCACCCGATTACAACGATATGCGTATTTTTTCCCCAGGCCATTCTGGTTAAGCGTTTGGAGAAGCAGAATTGCGAAAAATTTTTTGCCTTCTCAAGCATTTCTTGGCTTCAAACTCCCATATCTCGCGAACGGATTGACCTAACCCAAAAATTCCTGTTGCGTCGGAAAGTAGAAACTCGCCCGATTACAACGGTATGTGTATTTTTTCCCTAGGCCACACTGGTTATGTGTTTGAAGCAGCAGTAGTGCGAAAAATTTGTTGTCTTCTTTACCAGTTCTTACTTCAAACTCCCATATCTCGCGAACGGATTGACCTAACCCAAAAATTCTTGTTGCATCTGAAACAAGAAACTCGCCCGATTACAACGGTATGTGTATTTTTTCCATAGGCCATTCTGGTTAAGCGTTTGGAGCAGCAGAGTAGCGAAAAATTGTTTGCCTTCTCAACCATTTCTTGGCTTCAAACTCCCATATCTCGCGAACGGATTGACCTAACCCAAAAATTCCTGTTGGGTCTGAAAGTAGAAACTCGCCCGATTACAACGGTATGTGTATTTTTTCCCTAGGCCATTCTGGTTAAGCGTTTGGAGCAGCAGAATTGCGAAAAATTTTTTGCTTTCTCAACCATTTCTTGGCTTCAAACGGCCATATCTCGCGAACGGATTGACCTAACCCAAAAATTCCTATTGCATCTGAAAGTAGAAACTCGCCCGATTACAACGGTACGTGTATTTTTCCCTTAGGCCATTCTGGTTAAGCGATTGGAGCAGCAGAATTGCGAAAAATTTATTGTCTTGTCAACCATTTCTTAGCTTGAAAGTCCCATATCTCGCGAACGGATTGACCTAACCCAAAAATTCCTGTTGCGTCTGAAAGTAGAAACTCGCCCGATTACAACGGTATGTGTATTTTTTCCCTAGGCCACACTGGTTAAGCGTTTGAAGCAGCAGTAGTGCGAAAAATTTGTTGTCTTCTTTACCAGTTCTTACTTCAAACTCCCATATCTCGCGAACGGATTGACCTAACCCAAAAATTCTTGTTGCATCTGAAACAAGAAACTCGCCCGATTACAAAGGTATGTGTATTTTTTCCATAGGCCATTCTGGTTAAGCGTTTGGAGCAGCAGAATAGCGAAAAATTGTTTGCCTTCTCAACCATTTCTTGGCTTCAAACTCCCATATCTCGCGAACGGATTGACATAACCCAAAAATTCCTGCTGCGTCTGAAAGTAGAAACTCGCCCGATTACAACGGTATGTGTATTTTTTCCCTAGGCCATTCTGGTTAAGCGTTTGGAGCAGCAGAATTGCGAAAAATTTTTTGCTTTCTCAACCATTTCTTGGCTTCAAACTGCCATATCTCGCGAACGGATTGACCTAACCCAAAAATTCCTATTGCATCTGAAAGTAGAAACTCGCCCGATTACAAAGGTACGTGTATTTTTCCCTTAGGCCATTCTGGTTAAGCGATTGGAGCAGCAGAATTGCGAAAAATTTATTGTCTTGTCAACCATTTCTTAGCTTGAAAGTCCCATATCTCGCGAACGGATTGACCTAACCCAAAAATTCCTGTTGCGTCTGAAAGTAGAAACTCGCCCGATTACAGGGGTATGTGTATTTTTTCCCTAGGCCATTCTGATTAAGCGTTTGGAGCAGCAGAAGTGCGAAAAATTTGTTGTCTTCTTAACCATTTCTTGGCTTCAAACTCCCATATCTCGCGAACGGATTTACATAACCCAAAAATTCCTATTGCATCTGAAAGTAGAAACTCGCCCGATTACAGCGGTATGTGTATTTTTTCCCTAGGCAATTCTGGTTAAGCTTTTGGAGCAGCAGAATTGCGAAAAATTTTTTGCCTTCTCAACCATTTCTTGGCTTCAAACTCGCATATCTCGCGAACGGATTGACCTAACCCAAAAATTCCTGTTGCATCTGAAAGTAGAAACTCGCCCGATTACAACGGTATGTGTATTTTTTCCCTAGGCCATTCTGGTTAAGCGTGTAGAGCAGCAGAATTGCGAAAAATTTTTTGCCTTCTCAACCATTTCTTGGCTTCAAACTCCCATATCTCGCGAACGGATTGACCAAACCCAGAAGTTCCTGCTGCGTCTGAAAGTAGAAACTCGCCCGATTACAACGATATGTGTATTTTTTCCCTAGGCCATTCTGGTTAAGCGTTAGGAGCAGCAGAAGTGCGAAAAATTTATTGTCTTCTCAATCATTTCTTAGCTTCAAACTCCCATATCTCGCGAACGGATTGACCTAACCCAAAAATTCCTGTTGCATCTGAAAGTTGAAACTCGCCCGATTACAACGGTATGTGTATTTTTTCCCTAGGCCATTCGTGTTAAGCGTTTGGAGCAGCAGAAGTGCGAAAAATTTGTTGTCTTCTTAACCATTTCTTAGCTTCAAACTCCCATATCTCGCGAACGGATTGACCTAACCCAAAAATTCCCATTGCATCTGAAAGTAGAAACTCGCCCGATTACAACGGTACGTGTATTTTTCCCTTAGGCCATTCTGGTTAAGCGATTGGAGCAGCAGAAGTGCGAAAAATTTATTGTCTTGTCAACCATTTCTTACCTTGAAAGTCCCATATCTCGCGAACGGATTGACCTAACCCAAAAATTCCTATTGCATCTGAAAGTAGAAACTCGCCCGATTACAACGGTACGTGTATTTTTCCCTTAGGCCGTTCTGGTTTAGCGATTGGAGCAGCAGAAGTGCGAAAAATTTATTGTCTTGTCAACCATTTCTTAGCTTGAAAGTCCCATATCTCGCGAACGGATTGACCTAACCCAAAAATTCCTATTGCATCTGAAAGTAGAAACTCGCCCGATTACAACGGTACGTGTATTTTTCCCTTAGGCCATTCTGGTTAAGCGATTGGAGCAGCAGAAGTGCGAAAAATTTATTGTCTTGTCAACCATTTCTTAGCTTGAAAGTCCCATATCTCGCGAACGGATTGACCTTACCCAAAAATTCCTATTGCATCTGAAAGTAGAAACTCGCCCGATTACAACGGTACGTGTATTTTTCCCTTAGGCCATTCTGGTTAAGCGATTGGAGCAGCAGAAGTGCGAAAAATTTATTGTCTTGTCAACCATTTCTTAGCTTGAAAGTCCCATATATCGCGAACGTATTGACCTAACCCAAAAATTCCTGTTGCATCTGAAAGTAGAAACTCGCCCGATTACAACGGTATGTGTATTTTTTCCCTAGGCCATTCGGGTTAAGCGTTTGGAGCAGCAGATGTGCGAAAAATTTGTTGTCTTCTTAACCATTTCTTAGCTTCAAACTCCCATATCTCGCGAACGGATTGACCTAACCCAAAAATTCCTATTGCATCTGAAAGTAGAAACTCGCCCGATTACAACGGTATGTGTATTTTTTCCCTATGCCATTCTGGTTAAGCGTTTGGAGCAGCAGAAGTGCGACAAATTTGTTGTCTTCTCAATCATTTCTTAGCTTCAAACTCCCATATCTCGGGAACGGATTGACCTAACCCAAAAATTCCTGTTGCATCTGAAAGTAGAAGCTCGCCCGATTACAACGGCATGTGTATTTCTTTCCCTAGGCCATTCTGGTTAAGCGTTAGGAGCAGCAGAAGTGCGAAAAAGTTGTTGTCTTCTCAACCATTTCTTAGCTTTAAACTCCCATATCTCGCGAACGGATTGACCAAACCCAGAAGTTCCTGCTGCTTCTGAAAGTAGAAACTCGCCCGATTACAACGATATGTGTATTTTTTCCCTAGGCCATTCTGGTTAAGCGTTAGGAGCAGCAGAAGTGCGAAAAATTTATTGTCTTCTCAATCATTTCTTAGCTTCAAACTCCCATATCTCGCGAACGGATTGACCTAACCCAAAAATTCCTGTTGCATCTGAAAGTTGAAACTCGCCCGATTACAACGGTATGTGTATTTTTTCCCTAGGCCATTCGGGTTAAGCGTTTGGAGCAGCAGAAGTGCGAAAAATTTGTTGTCTTCTTAACCATTTCTTAGCTTCAAACTCCCATATCTCGCGAACGGATTGACCTAACCCAAAAATTCCTATTGCATCTGAAAGTAGAAACTCGCCCGATTACAACGGTACGTGTATTTTTCCCTCAGGCCATTCTGGTTAAGCGATTGGAGCAGCAGAAGTGCGAAAAATTTGTTGTCTTCTTAACCATTTCTTAGCTTCAAACTCCCATATCTCGCGAACGGATTGACCTAACCCAAAAATTCCTATTGCATCTGAAAGTAGAAACTCGCCCGATTACAACGGTATGTGTATTTTTTCCCTATGCCATTCTGGTTAAGCGTTTGGAGCAGCAGAAGTGCGACAAATTTGTTGTCTTCTCAATCATTTCTTAGCTTCAAACTCCCATATCTCGGGATCGGATTGACCTAACCCAAAAATTCCTGTTGCATCTGAAACAAGAAACTCGCCCGATTACAACGGTATGTGTATTTTTTCCATAGGCCATTCTGGTTAAGCGTTTGGAGCAGCAGAATAGCGAAAAATTGTTTGCCTTCTCAACCATTTCTTGGCTTCAAACTCCCATATCTCGCGAACGGATTGACCTAACCCAAAAATTCCTGCTGCGTCTGAAAGTAGAAACTCGCCCGATTACAACGATATGTGTATTTTTTCCCTAGGCCATTCTGGTTAAGCGTTAGGAGCAGCAGAAGTGCGAAAAATTTATTGTCTTCTCAATCATTTCTTAGCTTCAAACTCCCATATCTCGCGAACGGATGGACCTAACCCAAAAATTCCTGTTGCATCTGAAAGTTGAAACTCGCCCGATTACAACGGTATGTGTATTTTTTCCCTACGCCATTCGGGTTAAGCGTTTGGAGCAGCAGAAGTGCGAAAAATTTGTTGTCTTCTTAACCATTTCTTAGCTTCAAACTCCCATATCTCGCGAACGGATTGACCTAACCCAAAAATTCCTATTGCATCTGAAAGTAGAAACTCGCCCGATTACAACGGTACGTGTATTTTTCCCTTAGGCCATTCTGGTTAAGCGATTGGAGCAGCAGAAGTGCGAAAAATTTGTTGTCTTCTTAACCATTTCTTAGCTTCAAACTCCCATATCTCGCGAACGGATTGACCTAACCCAAAAATTCCTATTGCATCTGAAAGTAGAAACTCGCCCGATTACAACGGTATGTGTATTTTTTCCCTATGCCATTCTGGTTAAGCGTTTGGAGCAGCAGAAGTGCGACAAATTTGTTGTCTTCTCAATCATTTCTTAGCTTCAAACTCCCATATCTCGGGATCGGATGGACCTAACCCAAAAATTCCTGTTGCATCTGAAAGTTGAAACTCGCCCGATTACAACGGTATGTGTATTTTTTCCCTACGCCATTCGGGTTAAGCGTTTGGAGCAGCAGAAGTGCGAAAAATTTGTTGTCTTCTTAACCATTTCTTAGCTTCAAACTCCCATATCTCGCGAACGGATTGACCTAACCCAAAAATTCCTATTGCATCTGAAAGTAGAAACTCGCCCGATTACAACGGTACGTGTATTTTTCCCTAGGCCATTCGGGTTAAGCGTTTGGAGCAGCAGAAGTGCGAAAAATTTGTTGTCTTCTTAACCATTTCTTAGCTTCAAACTCCCATATCTCGCGAACGGATTGACCTAACCCAAAAATTCCTATTGCATCTGAAAGTAGAAACTCGCCCGATTACAACGGTACGTGTATTTTTCCCTCAGGCCATTCTGGTTAAGCGATTGGAGCAGCAGAAGTGCGAAAAATTTGTTGTCTTCTTAACCATTTCTTAGCTTCAAACTCCCATATCTCGCGAACGGATTGACCTAACCCAAAAATTCCTATTGCATCTGAAAGTAGAAACTCGCCCGATTACAACGGTATGTGTATTTTTTCCCTATGCCATTCTGGTTAAGCGTTTGGAGCAGCAGAAGTGCGACAAATTTGTTGTCTTCTCAATCATTTCTTAGCTTCAAACTCCCATATCTCGGGATCGGATTGACCTAACCCAAAAATTCCTGTTGCATCTGAAACAAGAAACTCGCCCGATTACAACGGTATGTGTATTTTTTCCATAGGCCATTCTGGTTAAGCGTTTGGAGCAGCAGAATAGCGAAAAATTGTTTGCCTTCTCAACCATTTCTTGGCTTCAAACTCCCATATCTCGCGAACGGATTGACCTAACCCAAAAATTCCTGCTGCGTCTGAAAGTAGAAACTCGCCCGATTACAACGATATGTGTATTTTTTCCCTAGGCCATTCTGGTTAAGCGTTAGGAGCAGCAGAAGTGCGAAAAATTTATTGTCTTCTCAATCATTTCTTAGCTTCAAACTCCCATATCTCGCGAACGGATGGACCTAACCCAAAAATTCCTGTTGCATCTGAAAGTTGAAACTCGCCCGATTACAACGGTATGTGTATTTTTTCCCTACGCCATTCGGGTTAAGCGTTTGGAGCAGCAGAAGTGCGAAAAATTTGTTGTCTTCTTAACCATTTCTTAGCTTCAAACTCCCATATCTCGCGAACGGATTGACCTAACCCAAAAATTCCTATTGCATCTGAAAGTAGAAACTCGCCCGATTACAACGGTACGTGTATTTTTCCCTTAGGCCATTCTGGTTAAGCGATTGGAGCAGCAGAAGTGCGAAAAATTTGTTGTCTTCTTAACCATTTCTTAGCTTCAAACTCCCATATCTCGCGAACGGATTGACCTAACCCAAAAATTCCTATTGCATCTGAAAGTAGAAACTCGCCCGATTACAACGGTATGTGTATTTTTTCCCTATGCCATTCTGGTTAAGCGTTTGGAGCAGCAGAAGTGCGACAAATTTGTTGTCTTCTCAATCATTTCTTAGCTTCAAACTCCCATATCTCGGGATCGGATTGACCTAACCCAAAAATTCCTGTTGCATCTGAAACAAGAAACTCGCCCGATTACAACGGTATGTGTATTTTTTCCATAGGCCATTCTGGTTAAGCGTTTGGAGCAGCAGAATAGCGAAAAATTGTTTGCCTTCTCAACCATTTCTTGGCTTCAAACTCCCATATCTCGCGAACGGATTGACCTAACCCAAAAATTCCTGCTGCGTCTGAAAGTAGAAACTCGCCCGATTACAACGGTATGTGTATTTTTTCCCTAGGCCATTCTGGTTAAGCGTTTGGAGCAGCAGACTTGCGAAAAATTTTTTGCTTTCTCAACCATTTCTTGGCTTCAAACAGCCATATCTCGCGAACGGATTGACCTAACCCAAAAATTCCTATTGCATCTGAAAGTAGAAACTCGCCCGATTACAACGGTACGTGTATTTTTCCCTTAGGCCATTCTGGTTAAGCGATTGGAGCAGCAGAATTGCGAAAAATTTATTGTCTTGTCAACCATTTCTTAGCTTGAAAGTCCCATATCTCGCGAACGGATTGACCTAACCCAAAAATTCCTGTTGCGTCGGAAAGTAGAAACTCGCCCGATTACAACGGTATGTGTATTTTTTCCCTAGGCCACACTGGTTAAGTGTTTGAAGCAGCAGTAGTGCGAAAAATTTGTTGTCTTCTTTACCAGTTCTTACTTCAAACTCCCATATCTCGCGAACGGATTGACCTAACCCAAAAATTCTTGTTGCATCTGAAACAAGAAACTCGCCCGATTACAACGGTATGTGTATTTTTTCCATAGGCCATTCTGGTTAAGCGTTTGGAGCAGCAGAATAGCGAAAAATTGTTTGCCTTCTCAACCATTTCTTGGCTTCAAACTCCCATATCTCGCGAACGGATTGACCTAACCCAAAAATTCCTGCTGCGTCTGAAAGTAGAAACTCGCCCGATTACAACGGTATGTGTATTTTTTCCCTAGGCCATTCTGGTTAAGCGTTTGGAGCAGCAGAATTGCGAAAAATTTTTTGCTTTCTCAACCATTTCTTGGCTTCAAACAGCCATATCTCGCGAACGGATTGACCTAACCCAAAAATTCCTATTGCATCTGAAAGTAGAAACTCGCCCGATTACAACGGTACGTGTATTTTTCCCTTAGGCCATTCTGGTTAAGCGATTGGAGCAGCAGAATTGCGAAAAATTTATTGTCTTGTCAACCATTTCTTAGCTTGAAAGTCCCATATCTCGCGAACGGATTGACCTAACCCAAAAATTCCTGTTGCGTCTGAAAGTAGAAACTCGCCCGATTACAACGGTATGTGTATTTTTTCCCTAGGCCATTCTGATTAAGCGTTTGGAGCAGCAGAAGTGCGAAAAATTTGTTGTCTTCATAACCATTTCTTGGCTTCAAACTCCCATATCTCGCGAACGGATTGACCTAACCCAAAAATTCCTGTTGCGTCTGAAAGTAGAAACTCGCCCGATTACAGGGGTATGTGTATTTTTTCCCTAGGCCATTCTGATTAAGCGTTTGGAGCAGCAGCAGTGCGAAAAATTTGTTGTCTTCTTAACCATTTCTTGGCTTCAAACTCCCATATCTCGCGAACGGATTTACCTAACCCAAAAATTCCTATTGCATCTGAAAGTAGAAACTCGCCCGATTACAGCGGTATGTGTATTTTTTCCCTAGGCCATTCGGGTTAAGCGTTTGGAGCAGCAGAAGTGCGAAAAATTTGTTGTCTTCTTAACCATTTCTTAGCTTCAAACTCCCATATCTCGCGAACGGATTGACCTAACCCAAAAATTCCTATTGCATCTGATAGTAGAAACTCGCCCGATTACAACGGTACGTGTATTTTTCCCTTAGGCCATTCTGGTTAAGCGATTGGAGCAGCAGAAGTGCGAAAAATTTGTTGTCTTCTTAACCATTTCTTAGCTTCAAACTCCCATATCTCGCGAACGGATTGACCTAACCCAAAAATTCCTATTGCATCTGAAAGTAGAAACTCGCCCGATTACAACGGCAGGTGTATTTTTTCCCTATGCCATTCTGGTTAAGCGTTTGGAGCAGCAGAAGTGCGACAAATTTGTTGTCTTCTCAATCATTTCTTAGCTTCAAACTCCCATATCTCGGGATCGGATTGACCTAACCCAAAAATTCCTGTTGCATCTGAAACAAGAAACTCGCCCGATTACAACGGTATGTGTATTTTTTCCATAGGCCATTCTGGTTAAGCGTTTGGAGCAGCAGAATAGCGAAAAATTGTTTGCCTTCTCAACCATTTCTTGGCTTCAAACTCCCATATCTCGCGAACGGATTGACCTAACCCAAAAATTCCTGCTGCGTCTGAAAGTAGAAACTCGCCCGATTACAACGGTATGTGTATTTTTTCCCTAGGCCATTCTGGTTAAGCGTTTGGAGCAGCAGACTTGCGAAAAATTTTTTGCTTTCTCAACCATTTCTTGGCTTCAAACAGCCATATCTCGCGAACGGATTGACCTAACCCAAAAATTCCTATTGCATCTGAAAGTAGAAACTCGCCCGATTACAACGGTACGTGTATTTTTCCCTTAGGCCATTCTGGTTAAGCGATTGGAGCAGCAGAATTGCGAAAAATTTATTGTCTTGTCAACCATTTCTTAGCTTGAAAGTCCCATATCTCGCGAACGGATTGACCTAACCCAAAAATTCCTGTTGCGTCGGAAAGTAGAAACTCGCCCGATTACAACGGTATGTGTATTTTTTCCCTAGGCCACACTGGTTAAGTGTTTGAAGCAGCAGTAGTGCGAAAAATTTGTTGTCTTCTTTACCAGTTCTTACTTCAAACTCCCATATCTCGCGAACGGATTGACCTAACCCAAAAATTCTTGTTGCATCTGAAACAAGAAACTCGCCCGATTACAACGGTATGTGTATTTTTTCCATAGGCCATTCTGGTTAAGCGTTTGGAGCAGCAGAATAGCGAAAAATTGTTTGCCTTCTCAACCATTTCTTGGCTTCAAACTCCCATATCTCGCGAACGGATTGACCTAACCCAAAAATTCCTGCTGCGTCTGAAAGTAGAAACTCGCCCGATTACAACGGTATGTGTATTTTTTCCCTAGGCCATTCTGGTTAAGCGTTTGGAGCAGCAGAATTGCGAAAAATTTTTTGCTTTCTCAACCATTTCTTGGCTTCAAACAGCCATATCTCGCGAACGGATTGACCTAACCCAAAAATTCCTATTGCATCTGAAAGTAGAAACTCGCCCGATTACAACGGTACGTGTATTTTTCCCTTAGGCCATTCTGGTTAAGCGATTGGAGCAGCAGAATTGCGAAAAATTTATTGTCTTGTCAACCATTTCTTAGCTTGAAAGTCCCATATCTCGCGAACGGATTGACCTAACCCAAAAATTCCTGTTGCGTCTGAAAGTAGAAACTCGCCCGATTACAACGGTATGTGTATTTTTTCCCTAGGCCATTCTGATTAAGCGTTTGGAGCAGCAGAAGTGCGAAAAATTTGTTGTCTTCATAACCATTTCTTGGCTTCAAACTCCCATATCTCGCGAACGGATTGACCTAACCCAAAAATTCCTGTTGCGTCTGAAAGTAGAAACTCGCCCGATTACAGGGGTATGTGTATTTTTTCCCTAGGCCATTCTGATTAAGCGTTTGGAGCAGCAGCAGTGCGAAAAATTTGTTGTCTTCTTAACCATTTCTTGGCTTCAAACTCCCATATCTCGCGAACGGATTTACCTAACCCAAAAATTCCTATTGCATCTGAAAGTAGAAACTCGCCCGATTACAGCGGTATGTGTATTTTTTCCCTAGGCAATTCTGGTTAAGCGTTTGGAGCAGCAGAATTGCGAAAAATTTTTTGCCTTCTCAACCATTTCTTGGCTTCAAACTCCCATATCTCGCGAACGGATTGACCTAACCCAAAAATTCCTGTTGCATCTGAAAGTAGAAACTCGCCCGATTACAACGGTATGTGTATTTTTTCCCTAGGCCATTCTGGTTAAGCGTGTAGAGCAGCAGAATTGCGAAAAATTTTTTGCCTTCTCAACCATTTCTTGGCTTCAAACTCCCATATCTCGCGAACGGATTGACCTAACCCAAAAATTCCTGTTGCGTCTGAAAGTAGAAACTCGCCCGATTACAACGCTATGTGTATTTTTTCCCTAGGCCATTCTGGTTAAGCGTTTGGAGCAGCAGAAGTGCGAAAAATTTATTGTCTTGTCAACCATTTCTTAGCTTGAAAGTCCCATATCTCGCGAACGTATTAACCTAACCCAAAAATTCCTGTTGCATCTGAAAGTAGAAACTCGGCCGATTACAGCGGTATGTGTAGTTTTTCCCTAGGCAATTCTGGTTAAGCGTTTGGAGCAGCAGAAGTGCGACAAATTTGTTGTCTTCTCAATCATTTCTTAGCTTCAAACTCCCATATCTCGGGAACGGATTGACCCAACCCAAAAATTCCTGTTGCATCTGAAAGTAGAAACTCGCCCGATTACAACGGTATGTGTAATTTTTCCCTAGGCCATTCTGGTTAAGCGTGTAGAGCAGCAGAATTGCGAAAAATTTTTTGCCTTCTCAACCATTTCTTGGCTTCAAACTCCCATATCTCGCGAACGGATTGACCTAACCCAAAAATTCCTGTTGCGTCTGAAAGTAGAAACTCGCCCGATTACATCGCTATGTGTATTTTTTCCCTAGGCCATTCTGGTTAAGCGTTTGGAGCAGCAGAAGTGCGAAAAATTTATTGTCTTGTCAACCATTTCTTAGCTTGAAAGTCCCATATCTCGCGAACGTATTAACCTAACCCAAAAATTCCTGTTGCATCTGAAAGTAGAAACTCGGCCGATTACAGCGGTATGTGTAGTTTTTCCCTAGGCAATTCTGGTTAAGCGTTTGGAGCAGCAGAAGTGCGACAAATTTGTTGTCTTCTCAATCATTTCTTAGCTTCAAACTCCCATATCTCGGGAACGGATTGACCTAACCCAAAAATTCCTGTTGCATCTGAAAGTAGAAACTCGCCCGATTACAACGGTATGTGTAATTTTTCCCTAGGCCATTCTGGTTAAGCGTTAGGAGCAGCAGAAGTGCGAAAAAGTTGTTGTCTTCTCAACCATTTCTTAGCTTTAAACTCCCATATCTCGCGAACGGATTGACCAAACCTAGAAGTTCCTGCTGCGTCTGAAAGTAGAAACTCGCCCGATTACAACGATATGTGTATTTTTTCCCTAGGCCATTCTGGTTAAGCGTTAGGAGCAGCAGAAGTGCGAAAAATTTATTGTCTTCTCAATCATTTCTTAGCTTCAAACTCCCATATCTCGCGAACGGATTGACCTAACCCAAAAATTCCTGTTGCATCTGAAAGTTGAAACTCGCCCGATTACAACGGTATGTGTATTTTTTCCCTAGGCCATTCGGGTTAAGCGTTTGGAGCAGCAGAAGTGCGAAAAATTTGTTGTCTTCTCAACCATTTCTTAGCTTCAAACTTCCATATCTCGCGAACGGATTGACCTAACCCAAAAATTCCTGTTGCGTCTGAAAGTAGAAACTCGCCCGATTACAACGGTATGTGTATTTTTTCCATAGGCCATTCTGGTTAAGCGTTTGGAGCAGCAGAATAGCGAAAAATTGTTTGCCTTCTCAACCATTTCTTGGCTTCAAACTCCCATATCTCGCGAACGGATTGACCTAACCCAAAAATTCCTGTTGGGTCTGAAAGTAGAAACTCGCCCGATTACAACGGTATGTGTATTTCTTCCCTAGGCCATTCTGGTTAAGCGTTTGGAGCAGCAGAATTGCGAAAAATTTTTTGCCTTCTCAACCATTTCTTGGCTTCAAACTCCCATATCTCGCGAACGGATTGACCAAACCCAGAAGTTCCTGCTGCGTCTGAAAGTAGAAACTCACCCGATTACAACGATATGCGTATTTTTTCCCCAGGCCATTCTGGTTAAGCGTTTGGAGAAGCAGAATTGCGAAAAATTTTTTGCCTTCTCAAGCATTTCTTGGCTTCAAACTCCCATATCTCGCGACCGGATTGACCTAACCCAAAAATTCCTGTTGCGTCGGAAAGTAGAAACTCGCCCGATTACAACGGTATGTGTATTTTTTCCCTAGGCCACACTGGTTATGTGTTTGAAGCAGCAGTAGTGCGAAAAATTTGTTGTCTTCTTTACCAGTTCTTACTTCAAACTCCCATATCTCGCGAACGGATTGACCTAACCCAAAAATTCTTGTTGCATCTGAAACAAGAAACTCGCCCGATTACAACGGTATGTGTATTTTTTCCATAGGCCATTCTGGTTAAGCGTTTGGAGCAGCAGAGTAGCGAAAAATTGTTTGCCTTCTCAACCATTTCTTGGCTTCAAACTCCCATATCTCGCGAACGGATTGACCAAACCCAGAAGTTCCTGCTGCGTCTGAAAGTAGAAGCTCACCCGATTACAACGATATGCGTATTTTTTCCCCAGGCCATTCTGGTTAAGCGTTTGGAGAAGCAGAATTGCGAAAAATTTTTTGCCTTCTCAAGCATTTCTTGGCTTCAAACTCCCATATCTCGCGACCGGATTGACCTAACCCAAAAATTCCTGTTGCGTCTGAAAGTAGAAACTCGCCCGATTACAGGGGTATGTGTATTTTTTCCCTAGGCCATTCTGATTAAGCGTTTGGAGCAGCAGAAGTGCGAAAAATTTTTTGCCTTCTCAACCATTTCTTGGCTTCAAACTCCCATATCTCGCGAACGGATTGACCTAACCCAAAAATTCCTGTTGCATTTGAAAGTAGAAACTCGCCCGATTACAACGGTATGTGTATTTTTTCCCTAGGCCATTCTGGTTAAGCGTGTAGAGCAGCAGATTTGCGAAAAATTTTTTGCCTTCTCAACCATTTCTTGGCTTCAAACTCCCATATCTCGCGAACGGATTGACCAAACCCAGAAGTTCCTGCTGCGTCTGAAAGTAGAAACTCGCCCGATTACAACGATATGTGTATTTTTTCCCTAGGCCATTCTGGTTAAGCGTTAGGAGCAGCAGAAGTGCGAAAAATTTATTGTCTTCTCAATCATTTCTTAGCTTCAAACTCCCATATCTCGCGAACGGATTGACCTAACCCAAAAATTCCTGTTGCATCTGAAAGTTGAAACTCGCCCGATTACAACGGTATGTGTATTTTTTCCCTAGGCCATTCGTGTTAAGCGTTTGGAGCAGCAGAAGTGCGAAAAATTTGTTGTCTTCTTAACCATTTCTTAGCTTCAAACTCCCATATCTCGCGAACGGATTGACCTAACCCAAAAATTCCCATTGCATCTGAAAGTAGAAACTCGCCCGATTACAACGGTACGTGTATTTTTCCCTTAGGCCATTCTGGTTAAGCGATTGGAGCAGCAGAAGTGCGAAAAATTTATTGTCTTGTCAACCATTTCTTACCTTGAAAGTCCCATATCTCGCGAACGGATTGACCTAACCCAAAAATTCCTATTGCATCTGAAAGTAGAAACTCGCCCGATTACAACGGTACGTGTATTTTTCCCTTAGGCCGTTCTGGTTTAGCGATTGGAGCAGCAGAAGTGCGAAAAATTTATTGTCTTGTCAACCATTTCTTAGCTTGAAAGTCCCATATCTCGCGAACGGATTGACCTAACCCAAAAATTCCTATTGCATCTGAAAGTAGAAACTCGCCCGATTACAACGGTACGTGTATTTTTCCCTTAGGCCATTCTGGTTAAGCGATTGGAGCAGCAGAAGTGCGAAAAATTTATTGTCTTGTCAACCATTTCTTAGCTTGAAAGTCCCATATCTCGCGAACGGATTGACCTTACCCAAAAATTCCTATTGCATCTGAAAGTAGAAACTCGCCCGATTACAACGGTACGTGTATTTTTCCCTTAGGCCATTCTGGTTAAGCGATTGGAGCAGCAGAAGTGCGAAAAATTTATTGTCTTGTCAACCATTTCTTAGCTTGAAAGTCCCATATATCGCGAACGTATTGACCTAACCCAAAAATTCCTGTTGCATCTGAAAGTAGAAACTCGCCCGATTACAACGGTATGTGTATTTTTTCCCTAGGCCATTCGGGTTAAGCGTTTGGAGCAGCAGATGTGCGAAAAATTTGTTGTCTTCTTAACCATTTCTTAGCTTCAAACTCCCATATCTCGCGAACGGATTGACCTAACCCAAAAATTCCTATTGCATCTGAAAGTAGAAACTCGCCCGATTACAACGGTATGTGTATTTTTTCCCTATGCCATTCTGGTTAAGCGTTTGGAGCAGCAGAAGTGCGACAGATTTGTTGTCTTCTCAATCATTTCTTAGCTTCAAACTCCTATATCTCGGGAACGGATTGACCTAACCCAAAAATTCCTGTTGCATCTGAAAGTAGAAACTCGCCCGATTACAACGGCATGTGTATTTCTTTCCCTAGGCCATTCTGGTTAAGCGTTAGGAGCAGCAGAAGTGCGAAAAAGTTGTTGTCTTCTCAACCATTTCTTAGCTTTAAACTCCCATATCTCGCGAACGGATTGACCAAACCCAGAAGTTCCTGCTGCTTCTGAAAGTAGAAACTCGCCCGATTACAACGATATGTGTATTTTTTCCCTAGGCCATTCTGGTTAAGCGTTAGGAGCAGCAGAAGTGCGAAAAATTTATTGTCTTCTCAATCATTTCTTAGCTTCAAACTCCCATATCTCGCGAACGGATTGACCTAACCCAAAAATTCCTGTTGCATCTGAAAGTTGAAACTCGCCCGATTACAACGGTATGTGTATTTTTTCCCTAGGCCATTCGGGTTAAGCGTTTGGAGCAGCAGAAGTGCGAAAAATTTGTTGTCTTCTTAACCATTTCTTAGCTTCAAACTCCCATATCTCGCGAACGGATTGACCTAACCCAAAAATTCCTATTGCATCTGAAAGTAGAAACTCGCCCGATTACAACGGTACGTGTATTTTTCCCTTAGGCCATTCTGGTTAAGCGATTGGAGCAGCAGAAGTGCGAAAAATTTGTTGTCTTCTTAACCATTTCTTAGCTTCAAACTCCCATATCTCGCGAACGGATTGACCTAACCCAAAAATTCCTATTGCATCTGAAAGTAGAAACTCGCCCGATTACAACGGTATGTGTATTTTTTCCCTATGCCATTCTGGTTAAGCGTTTGGAGCAGCAGAAGTGCGACAAATTTGTTGTCTTCTCAATCATTTCTTAGCTTCAAACTCCCATATCTCGGGATCGGATTGACCTAACCCAAAAATTCCTGTTGCATCTGAAACAAGAAACTCGCCCGATTACAACGGTATGTGTATTTTTTCCATAGGCCATTCTGGTTAAGCGTTTGGAGCAGCAGAATAGCGAAAAATTGTTTGCCTTCTCAACCATTTCTTGGCTTCAAACTCCCATATCTCGCGAACGGATTGACCTAACCCAAAAATTCCTGCTGCGTCTGAAAGTAGAAACTCGCCCGATTACAACGGTATGTGTATTTTTTCCCTAGGCCATTCTGGTTAAGCGTTTGGAGCAGCAGACTTGCGAAAAATTTTTTGCTTTCTCAACCATTTCTTGGCTTCAAACAGCCATATCTCGCGAACGGATTGACCTAACCCAAAAATTCCTATTGCATCTGAAAGTAGAAACTCGCCCGATTACAACGGTACGTGTATTTTTCCCTTAGGCCATTCTGGTTAAGCGATTGGAGCAGCAGAATTGCGAAAAATTTATTGTCTTGTCAACCATTTCTTAGCTTGAAAGTCCCATATCTCGCGAACGGATTGACCTAACCCAAAAATTCCTGTTGCGTCGGAAAGTAGAAACTCGCCCGATTACAACGGTATGTGTATTTTTTCCCTAGGCCACACTGGTTAAGTGTTTGAAGCAGCAGTAGTGCGAAAAATTTGTTGTCTTCTTTACCAGTTCTTACTTCAAACTCCCATATCTCGCGAACGGATTGACCTAACCCAAAAATTCCTATTGCATCTGAAAGTAGAAACTCGCCCGAATACAACGGTACGTGTATTTTTCCCTTAGGCCATTCTGGTTAAGCGATTGGAGCAGCAGAATTGCGAAAAATTTATTGTCTTGTCAACCATTTCTTAGCTTGAAAGTCCCATATCTCGCGAACGGATTGACCTAACCCAAAAATTCCTGTTGCGTCTGAAAGTAGAAACTCGCCCGATTACAACGGTATGTGTATTTTTTCCCTAGGCCATTCTGATTAAGCGTTTGGAGCAGCAGAATTGCGAAAAATTTTTTGCTTTCTCAACCATTTCTTGGCTTCAAACAGCCATATCTCGCGAACGGATTGACCTAACCCAAAAATTCCTATTGCATCTGAAAGTAGAAACTCGCCCGAATACAACGGTACGTGTATTTTTCCCTTAGGCCATTCTGGTTAAGCGATTGGAGCAGCAGAATTGCGAAAAATTTATTGTCTTGTCAACCATTTCTTAGCTTGAAAGTCCCATATCTCGCGAACGGATTTACCTAACCCAAAAATTCCTATTGCATCTGAAAGTAGAAACTCGCCCGATTACAGCGGTATGTGTATTTTTTCCCTAGGCAATTCTGGTTAAGCGTTTGGAGCAGCAGAATTGCGAAAAATTTTTTGCCTTCTCAACCATTTCTTGGATTCAAACTCCCATATCTCGCGAACGGATTGACCTAACCCAAAAATTCCTGTTGCATCTGAAAGTAGAAACTCGCCCGATTACAACGGTATGTGTATTTTTTCCCTAGGCCATTCTGGTTAAGCGTGTAGAGCAGCAGAATTGCGAAAAATTTTTTGCCTTCTCAACCATTTCTTGGCTTCAAACTCCCATATCTCGCGAACGGATTGACCTAACCCAAAAATTCCTGTTGCGTCTGAAAGTAGAAACTCGCCCGATTACAACGCTATGTGTATTTTTTCCCTAGGCCATTCTGGTTAAGCGTTTGGAGCAGCAGAAGTGCGAAAAATTTATTGTCTTGTCAACCATTTCTTAGCTTTAAAGTCCCATATCTCGCGAACGTATTAACCTAACCCAAAAATTCCTGATGCATCTGAAAGTAGAAACTCGGCCGATTACAGCGGTATGTGTAGTTTTTCCCTAGGCAATTCTGGTTAAGCGTTTGGAGCAGCAGAAGTGCGACAAATTTGTTGTCTTCTCAATCATTTCTTAGCTTCAAACTCCCATATCTCGGGAACGGATTGACCTAACCCAAAAATTCCTGTTGCATCTGAAAGTAGAAACTCGCCCGATTACAACGGTATGTGTAATTTTTCCCTAGGCCATTCTGGTTAAGCGTGTAGAGCAGCAGAATTGCGAAAAATTTTTTGCCTTCTCAACCATTTCTTGGCTTCAAACTCCCATATCTCGCGAACGGATTGACCTAACCCAAAAATTCCTGTTGCGTCTGAAAGTAGAAACTCGCCCGATTACAACGCTATGTGTATTTTTTCCCTAGGCCATTCTGGTTAAGCGTTTGGAGCAGCAGAAGTGCGAAAAATTTATTGTCTTGTCAACCATTTCTTAGCTTGAAAGTCCCATATCTCGCGAACGTATTAACCTAACCCAAAAATTCCTGTTGCATCTGAAAGTAGAAACTCGGCCGATTACAGCGGTATGTGTAGTTTTTCCCTAGGCAATTCTGGTTAAGCGTTTGGAGCAGCAGAAGTGCGACAAATTTGTTGTCTTCTCAATCATTTCTTAGCTTCAAACTCCCATATCTCGGGAACGGATTGACCTAACCCAAAAATTCCTGTTGCATCTGAAAGTAGAAACTCGCCCGATTACAACGGTATGTGTAATTTTTCCCTAGGCCATTCTGGTTAAGCGTTAGGAGCAGCAGAAGTGCGAAAAAGTTGTTGTCTTCTCAACCATTTCTTAGCTTTAAACTCCCATATCTCGCGAACGGATTGACCAAACCTAGAAGTTCCTGCTGCGTCTGAAAGTAGAAACTCGCCCGATTACAACGATATGTGTATTTTTTCCCTAGGCCATTCTGGTTAAGCGTTAGGAGCAGCAGAAGTGCGAAAAATTTATTGTCTTCTCAATCATTTCTTAGCTTCAAACTCCCATATCTCGCGAACGGATTGACCTAACCCAAAAATTCCTGTTGCATCTGAAAGTTGAAACTCGCCCGATTACAACGGTATGTGTATTTTTTCCCTAGGCCATTTGGGTTAAGCGTTTGGAGCAGCAGAAGTGCGAAAAATTTGTTGTCTTCTTAACCATTTCTTAGCTTCAAACTCCCATATCTCGCGAACGGATTGACCTAACCCAAAAATTCCCATTGCATCTGAAAGTAGAAACTCGCCCGATTACAACGGTACGTGTATTTTTCCCTTAGGCCATTCTGGTTAAGCGATTGGAGCAGCAGAAGTGCGAAAAATTTATTGTCTTGTCAACCATTTCTTACCTTGAAAGTCCCATATCTCGCGAACGGATTGACCTAACCCAAAAATTCCTATTGCATCTGAAAGTAGAAACTCGCCCGATTACAACGGTACGTGTATTTTTCCCTTAGGCCATTCTGGTTAAGCGATTGGAGCAGCAGAAGTGCGAAAAATTTATTGTCCTGTCAACCATTTCTTAGCTTGAAAGTCCCATATATCGCGAACGTATTGACCTAACCCAAAAATTCCTGTTGCATCTGAAAGTAGAAACTCGCCCGATTACAGCGGTATGTGTAGTTTTTCCCTAGGCAATTCTGGTTAAGCGTTTGGAGCAGCAGAAATGCGACAAATTTGTTGTCTTCTCAATCATTTCTTAGCTTCAAACTCCCATATCTCGGGATCGGATTGACCTAACCCAAAAATTCCTGTTGCATCTGAAACAAGAAACTCGCCCGATTACAACGGTATGTGTATTTTTTCCATAGGCCATTCTGGTTAAGCGTTTGGAGCAGCAGAATAGCGAAAAATTGTTTGCCTTCTCAACCATTTCTTGGCTTCAAACTCCCATATCTCGCGAACGGATTGACCTAACCCAAAAATTCCTGCTGCGTCTGAAAGTAGAAACTCGCCCGATTACAACGGTATGTGTATTTTTTCCCTAGGCCATTCTGGTTAAGCGTTTGGAGCAGCAGAATTGCGAAAAATTTTTTGCTTTCTCAACCATTTCTTGGCTTCAAACAGCCATATCTCGCGAACGGATTGACCTAACCCAAAAATTCCTATTGCATCTGAAAGTAGAAACTCGCCCGATTACAACGGTACGTGTATTTTTCCCTTAGGCCATTCTGGTTAAGCGATTGGAGCAGCAGAATTGCGAAAAATTTATTGTCTTGTCAACCATTTCTTAGCTTGAAAGTCCCATATCTC
This sequence comes from Ptiloglossa arizonensis, assembly GCF_051014685.1. Lineage (NCBI taxonomy): Eukaryota > Metazoa > Arthropoda > Insecta > Hymenoptera > Colletidae > Ptiloglossa > Ptiloglossa arizonensis. The sequence goes on along the minus strand of NW_027478619.1, from coordinate 703,015 downwards.
GCGAACGGATTGACCTAACCCAAAAATTCCTGTTGCGTCGGAAAGTAGAAACTCGCCCGATTACAACGGTATGTGTATTTTTTCCCTAGGCCACACTGGTTAAGTGTTTGAAGCAGCAGTAGTGCGAAAAATTTGTTGTCTTCTTTACCAGTTCTTACTTCAAACTCCCATATCTCGCGAACGGATTGACCTAACCCAAAAATTCTTGTTGCATCTGAAACAAGAAACTCGCCCGATTACAACGGTATGTGTATTTTTTCCATAGGCCATTCTGGTTAAGCGTTTGGAGCAGCAGAATAGCGAAAAATTGTTTGCCTTCTCAACCATTTCTTGGCTTCAAACTCCCATATCTCGCGAACGGATTGGCCTAACCCAAAAATTCCTGCTGCGTCTGAAAGTAGAAACTCGCCCGATTACAACGGTATGTGTATTTTTTCCCTAGGCCATTCTGGTTAAGCGTTTGGAGCAGCAGAATTGCGAAAATTTTTTTGCTTTCTCAACCATTTCTTGGCTTCAAACAGCCATATCTCGCGAACGGATTGACCTAACCCAAAAATTCCTATTGCATCTGAAAGTAGAAACTCGCCCGATTACAACGGTACGTGTATTTTTCCCTTAGGCCATTCTGGTTAAGCGATTGGAGCAGCAGAATTGCGAAAAATTTATTGTCTTGTCAAACATTTCTTAGCTTGAAAGTCCCATATCTCGCGAACGGATTGACCTAACCCAAAAATTCCTGTTGCGTCTGAAAGTAGAAACTCGCCCGATTACAACGGTATGTGTATTTTTTCCCTAGGCCATTCTGATTAAGCGTTTGGAGCAGCAGAAGTGCGAAAAATTTGTTGTCTTCATAACCATTTCTTGGCTTCAAACTCCCATATCTCGCGAACGGATTGACCTAACCCAAAAATTCCTGTTGCGTCTGAAAGTAGAAACTCGCCCGATTACAGGGGTATGTGTATTTTTTCCCTAGGCCATTCTGGTTAAGCGTTTGGAGCAGCAGAAGTGCGAAAAATTTGTTGTCTTCTTAACCATTTCTTGGCTTCAAACTCCCATATCTCGCGAACGGATTTACCTAACCCAAAAATTCCTATTGCATCTGAAAGTAGAAACTCGCCCGATTACAGCGGTATGTGTATTTTTTCCCTAGGCAATTCTGGTTAAGCGTTTGGAGCAGCAGAATTGCGAAAAATTTTTTGCCTTCTCAACCATTTCTTGGCTTCAAACTCCCATATCTCGCGAACGGATTGACCTAACCCAAAAATTCCTGTTGCATCTGAAAGTAGAAACTCGCCCGATTACAACGGTATGTGTATTTTTTCCCTAGGCCATTCTGGTTAAGCGTGTAGAGCAGCAGAATTGCGAAAAATTTTTTGCCTTCTCAACCATTTCTTGGCTTCAAACTCCCATATCTCGCGAACGGATTGACCTAACCCAAAAATTCCTGTTGCGTCTGAAAGTAGAAACTCGCCCGATTACAACGCTATGTGTATTTTTTCCCTAGGCCATTCTGGCTAAGCGTTTGGAGCAGCAGAAGTGCGAAAAATTTATTGTCTTGTCAACCATTTCTTAGCTTGAAAGTCCCATATCTCGCGAACGTATTAACCTAACCCAAAAATTCCTGTTGCATCTGAAAGTAGAAACTCGGCCGATTACAGCGGTATGTGTAGTTTTTCCCTAGGCAATTCTGGTTAAGCGTTTGGAGCAGCAGAAGTGCGACAAATTTGTTGTCTTCTCAATCATTTCTTAGCTTCAAACTCCCATATCTCGGGAACGGATTGACCTAACCCAAAAATTCCTGTTGCATCTGAAAGTAGAAGCTCGCCCGATTACAACGGTATGTGTAATTTTTCCCTAGGCCATTCTGGTTAAGCGTTAGGAGCAGCAGAAGTGCGAAAAAGTTGTTGTCTTCTCAACCACTTCTTAGCTTTAAACTCCCATATCTCGCGAACGGATTGACCAAACCCAGAAGTTCCTGCTGCGTCTGAAAGTAGAAACTCGCCCGATTACAACGATATGTGTATTTTTTCCCTAGGCCATTCTGGTTAAGCGTTAGGAGCAGCAGAAGTGCGAAAAATTTATTGTCTTCTCAATCATTTCTTAGCTTCAAACTCCCATATCTCGCGAACGGATTGACCTAACCCAAAAATTCCTGTTGCATCTGAAAGTTGAAACTCGCCCGATTACAACGGTATGTGTATTTTTTCCCTAGGCCATTCGGGTTAAGCGTTTGGAGCAGCAGAAGTGCGAAAAATTTGTTGTCTTCTTAACCATTTCTTAGCTTCAAACTCCCATATCTCGCGAACGGATTGACCTAACCCAAAAATTCCCATTGCATCTGAAAGTAGAAACTCGCCCGATTACAACGGTACGTGTATTTTTCCCTTAGGCCATTCTGGTTAAGCGATTGGAGCAGCAGAAGTGCGAAAAATTTATTGTCTTGTCAACCATTTCTTACCTTGAAAGTCCCATATCTCGCGAACGGATTGACCTAACCCAAAAATTCCTATTGCATCTGAAAGTAGAAACTCGCCCGATTACAACGGTACGTGTATTTTTCCCTTAGGCCATTCTGGTTAAGCGATTGGAGCAGCAGAAGTGCGAAAAATTTATTGTCCTGTCAACCATTTCTTAGCTTGAAAGTCCCATATATCGCGAACGTATTGACCTAACCCAAAAATTCCTGTTGCATCTGAAAGTAGAAACTCGCCCGATTACAGCGGTATGTGTAGTTTTTCCCTAGGCAATTCTGGTTAAGCGTTTGGAGCAGCAGAAATGCGACAAATTTGTTGTCTTCTCAATCATTTCTTAGCTTCAAACTCCCATATCTCGGGATCGGATTGACCTAACCCAAAAATTCCTGTTGCATCTGAAACAAGAAACTCGCCCGATTACAACGGTATGTGTATTTTTTCCATAGGCCATTCTGGTTAAGCGTTTGGAGCAGCAGAATAGCGAAAAATTGTTTGCCTTCTCAACCATTTCTTGGCTTCAAACTCCCATATCTCGCGAACGGATTGACCTAACCCAAAAATTCCTGCTGCGTCTGAAAGTAGAAACTCGCCCGATTACAACGGTATGTGTATTTTTTCCCTAGGCCATTCTGGTTAAGCGTTTGGAGCAGCAGAATTGCGAAAAATTTTTTGCTTTCTCAACCATTTCTTGGCTTCAAACAGCCATATCTCGCGAACGGATTGACCTAACCCAAAAATTCCTATTGCATCTGAAAGTAGAAACTCGCCCGATTACAACGGTACGTGTATTTTTCCCTTAGGCCATTCTGGTTAAGCGATTGGAGCAGCAGAATTGCGAAAAATTTATTGTCTTGTCAACCATTTCTTAGCTTGAAAGTCCCATATCTCGCGAACGGATTGACCTAACCCAAAAATTCCTGTTGCGTCGGAAAGTAGAAACTCGCCCGATTACAACGGTATGTGTATTTTTTCCCTAGGCCACACTGGTTAAGTGTTTGAAGCAGCAGTAGTGCGAAAAATTTGTTGTCTTCTTTACCAGTTCTTACTTCAAACTCCCATATCTCGCGAACGGATTGACCTAACCCAAAAATTCTTGTTGCATCTGAAACAAGAAACTCGCCCGATTACAACGGTATGTGTATTTTTTCCATAGGCCATTCTGGTTAAGCGTTTGGAGCAGCAGAATAGCGAAAAATTGTTTGCCTTCTCAACCATTTCTTGGCTTCAAACTCCCATATCTCGCGAACGGATTGGCATAACCCAAAAATTCCTGCTGCGTCTGAAAGTAGAAACTCGCCCGATTACAACGGTATGTGTATTTTTTCCCTAGGCCATTCTGGTTAAGCGTTTGGAGCAGCAGAATTGCGAAAATTTTTTTGCTTTCTCAACCATTTCTTGGCTTCAAACAGCCATATCTCGCGAACGGATTGACCTAACCCAAAAATTCCTATTGCATCTGAAAGTAGAAACTCGCCCGATTACAACGGTACGTGTATTTTTCCCTTAGGCCATTCTGGTTAAGCGATTGGAGCAGCAGAATTGCGAAAAATTTATTGTCTTGTCAAACATTTCTTAGCTTGAAAGTCCCATATCTCGCGAACGGATTGACCTAACCCAAAAATTCCTGTTGCGTCTGAAAGTAGAAACTCGCCCGATTACAACGGTATGTGTATTTTTTCCCTAGGCCATTCTGATTAAGCGTTTGGAGCAGCAGAAGTGCGAAAAATTTGTTGTCTTCATAACCATTTCTTGGCTTCAAACTCCCATATCTCGCGAACGGATTGACCTAACCCAAAAATTCCTGTTGCGTCTGAAAGTAGAAACTCGCCCGATTACAGGGGTATGTGTATTTTTTCCCTAGGCCATTCTGGTTAAGCGTTTGGAGCAGCAGAAGTGCGAAAAATTTGTTGTCTTCTTAACCATTTCTTGGCTTCAAACTCCCATATCTCGCGAACGGATTTACCTAACCCAAAAATTCCTATTGCATCTGAAAGTAGAAACTCGCCCGATTACAGCGGTATGTGTATTTTTTCCCTAGGCAATTCTGGTTAAGCGTTTGGAGCAGCAGAATTGCGAAAAATTTTTTGCCTTCTCAACCATTTCTTGGCTTCAAACTCCCATATCTCGCGAACGGATTGACCTAACCCAAAAATTCCTGTTGCGTCTGAAAGTAGAAACTCGCCCGATTACAACGCTATGTGTATTTTTTCCCTAGGGCATTCTGGTTAAGCGTTTGGAGCAGCAGAAGTGCGAAAAATTTATTGTCTTGTCAACCATTTCTTAGCTTGAAAGTCCCATATCTCGCGAACGTATTAACCTAACCCAAAAATTCCTGTTGCATCTGAAAGTAGAAACCCGGCCGATTACAGCGGTATGTGTAGTTTTTCCCTAGGCAATTCTGGTTAAGCGTTTGGAGCAGCAGAAGTGCGACAAATTTGTTGTCTTCTCAATCATTTCTTAGCTTCAAACTCCCATATCTCGGGAACGGATTGACCTAACCCAAAAATTCCTGTTGCATCTGAAAGTAGAAACTCGCCCGATTACAACGGTATGTGTAATTTTTCCCTAGGCCATTCTGGTTAAGCGTTAGGAGCAGCAGAAGTGCGAAAAAGTTGTTGTCTTCTCAACCATTTCTTAGCTTTAAACTCCCATATCTCGCGAACGGATTGACCAAACCCAGAAGTTCCTGCTGCGTCTGAAAGTAGAAACTCGCCCGATTACAACGATATGTGTATTTTTTCCCTAGGCCATTCTGGTTAAGCGTTAGGAGCAGCAGAAGTGCGAAAAATTTATTGTCTTGTCAACCATTTCTTACCTTGAAAGTCCCATATCTCGCGAACGGATTGACCTAACCCAAAAATTCCTATTGCATCTGAAAGTAGAAACTCGCCCGATTACAACGGTACGTGTATTTTTCCCTTAGGCCATTCTGGTTTAGCGATTGGAGCAGCAGAAGTGCGAAAAATTTATTGTCTTGTCAACCATTTCTTAGCTTTAAACTCCCATATCTCGCGAACGGATTGACCAAACCCAGAAGTTCCTGCTGCGTCTGAAAGTAGAAACTCGCCCGATTACAACGATATGTGTATTTTTTCCCTAGGCCATTCTGGTTAAGCGTTAGGAGCAGCAGAAGTGCGAAAAATTTATTGTCTTCTCAATCATTTCTTAGCTTCAAACTCCCATATCTCGCGAACGGATTGACCTAACCCAAAAATTCCTGTTGCATCTGAAAGTTGAAACTCGCCCGATTACAACGGTATGTGTATTTTTTCCCTAGGCAATTCTGGTTAAGCGTGTAGAGCAGCAGAATTGCGAAAAATTTTTTGCCTTCTCAACCATTTCTTGGCTTCAAACTCCCATATCTCGCGAACGGATTGACCTAACCCAAAAATTCCTGTTGCGTCTGAAAGTAGAAACTCGCCCGATTACAACGCTATGTGTATTTTTTCCCTAGGGCATTCTGGTTAAGCGTTTGGAGCAGCAGAAGTGCGAAAAATTTATTGTCTTGTCAACCATTTCTTAGCTTGAAAGTCCCATATCTCGCGAACGTATTAACCTAACCCAAAAATTCCTGTTGCATCTGAAAGTAGAAACCCGGCCGATTACAGCGGTATGTGTAGTTTTTCCCTAGGCAATTCTGGTTAAGCGTTTGGAGCAGCAGAAGTGCGACAAATTTGTTGTCTTCTCAATCATTTCTTAGCTTCAAACTCCCATATCTCGGGAACGGATTGACCTAACCCAAAAATTCCTGTTGCATCTGAAAGTAGAAACTCGCCCGATTACAACGGTATGTGTAATTTTTCCCTAGGCCATTCTGGTTAAGCGTTAGGAGCAGCAGAAGTGCGAAAAAGTTGTTGTCTTCTCAACCATTTCTTAGCTTTAAACTCCCATATCTCGCGAACGGATTGACCAAACCCAGAAGTTCCTGCTGCGTCTGAAAGTAGAAACTCGCCCGATTACAACGATATGTGTATTTTTTCCCTAGGCCATTCTGGTTAAGCGTTAGGAGCAGCAGAAGTGCGAAAAATTTATTGTCTTCTCAATTATTTCTTAGCTTCAAACTCCCATATCTCGCGAACGGATTGACCTAACCCAAAAATTCCTGTTGCATCTGAAAGTTGAAACTCGCCCGATTACAACGGTATGTGTATTTTTTCCCTAGGCCATTCGGGTTAAGCGTTTGGAGCAGCAGAAGTGCGAAAAATTTGTTGTCTTCTTAACCATTTCTTAGCTTCAAACTCCCATATCTCGCGAACGGATTGACCTAACCCAAAAATTCCCATTGCATCTGAAAGTAGAAACTCGCCCGATTACAACGGTACATGTATTTTTCCCTTAGGCCATTCTGGTTAAGCGATTGGAGCAGCAGAAGTGCGAAAAATTTATTGTCTTGTCAACCATTTCTTACCTTGAAAGTCCCATATCTCGCGAACGGATTGACCTAACCCAAAAATTCCTATTGCATCTGAAAGTAGAAACTCGCCCGATTACAACGGTACGTGTATTTTTCCCTTAGGCCATTCTGGTTTAGCGATTGGAGCAGCAGAAGTGCGAAAAATTTATTGTCTTGTCAACCATTTCTTAGCTTTAAACTCCCATATCTCGCGAACGGATTGACCAAACCCAGAAGTTCCTGCTGCGTCTGAAAGTAGAAACTCGCCCGATTACAACGATATGTGTATTTTTTCCCTAGGCCATTCTGGTTAAGCGTTAGGAGCAGCAGAAGTGCGAAAAATTTATTGTCTTGTCAACCATTTCTTACCTTGAAAGTCCCATATCTCGCGAACGGATTGACCTAACCCAAAAATTCCTATTGCATCTGAAAGTAGAAACTCGCCCGATTACAACGGTGCGTGTATTTTTCGCTTAGGCAATTCTGGTTTAGCGATTGGAGCAGCAGAAGTGCGAAAAATTTATTGTCTTGTCAACCATTTCTTAGCTTGAAAGTCCCATATCTCGCGAACGGATTGACCTAACCCAAAAATTCCTATTGCATTTGAAAGTAGAAACTCGCCCGATTAAAACGGTACGTGTATTTTTCCCTTAGGCCATTCTGGTTAAGCGATTGGAGCAGCAGAAGTGCGAAAAATTTATTGTCTTGTCAACCATTTCTTAGCTTGAAAGTCCCATATCTCGCGAACGGATTGACCTTACCCAAAAATTCCTATTGCATCTGAAAGTAGAAACTCGCCCGATTACAACGGTACGTGTATTTTTCCCTTAGGCCATTCTGGTTAAGCGATTGGAGCAGCAGAAGCGCGAAAAATTTATTGTCTTCTCAATCATTTCTTAGCTTCAAACTCCCATATCTCGCGAACGGATTGACCTAACCCAAAAATTCCTGTTGCATCTGAAAGTTGAAACTCGCCCGATTACAACGGTATGTGTATTTTTTCCCTAGGCAATTCTGGTTAAGCGTGTAGAGCAGCAGAATTGCGAAAAATTTTTTGCCTTCTCAACCATTTCTTGGCTTCAAACTCCCATATCTCGCGAACGGATTGACCTAACCCAAAAATTCCTGTTGCGTCTGAAAGTAGAAACTCGCCCGATTACAACGCTATGTGTATTTTTTCCCTAGGGCATTCTGGTTAAGCGTTTGGAGCAGCAGAAGTGCGAAAAATTTATTGTCTTGTCAACCATTTCTTAGCTTGAAAGTCCCATATCTCGCGAACGTATTAACCTAACCCAAAAATTCCTGTTGCATCTGAAAGTAGAAACCCGGCCGATTACAGCGGTATGTGTAGTTTTTCCCTAGGCAATTCTGGTTAAGCGTTTGGAGCAGCAGAAGTGCGACAAATTTGTTGTCTTCTCAATCATTTCTTAGCTTCAAACTCCCATATCTCGGGAACGGATTGACCTAACCCAAAAATTCCTGTTGCATCTGAAAGTAGAAACTCGCCCGATTACAACGGTATGTGTAATTTTTCCCTAGGCCATTCTGGTTAAGCGTTAGGAGCAGCAGAAGTGCGAAAAAGTTGTTGTCTTCTCAACCATTTCTCAGCTTTAAACTCCCATATCTCGCGAACGGATTGACCAAACCCAGAAGTTCCTGCTGCGTCTGAAAGTAGAAACTCGCCCGATTACAACGATATGTGTATTTTTTCCCTAGGCCACTCTGGTTAAGCGTTAGGAGCACCAGAAGTGCGAAAAATTTATTGTCTTGTCAACCATTTCTTACCTTGAAAGTCCCATATCTCGCGAACGGATTGACCTAACCCAAAAATTCCTATTGCATCTGAAAGTAGAAACTCGCCCGATTACAACGGTACGTGTATTTTTCCCTTAGGCCATTCTGGTTTAGCGATTGGAGCAGCAGAAGTGCGAAAAATTTATTGTCTTGTCAACCATTTCTTAGCTTTAAACTCCCATATCTCGCGAACGGATTGACCAAACCCAGAAGTTCCTGCTGCGTCTGAAAGTAGAAACTCGCCCGATTACAACGATATGTGTATTTTTTCCCTAGGCCATTCTGGTTAAGCGTTAGGAGCAGCAGAAGTGCGAAAAATTTATTGTCTTCTCAATCATTTCTTAGCTTCAAACTCCCATATCTCGCGAACGGATTGACCTAACCCAAAAATTCCTGTTGCATCTGAAAGTTGAAACTCGCCCGATTACAACGGTATGTGTATTTTTTCCCTAGGCAATTCTGGTTAAGCGTGTAGAGCAGCAGAATAGCGAAAAATTTTTTGCCTTCTCAACCATTTCTTGGCTTCAAACTCCCATATCTCGCGAACGGATTGACCTAACCCAAAAATTCCTGTTGCGTCTGAAAGTAGAAACTCGCCCGATTACAACGCTATGTGTATTTTTTCCCTAGGGCATTCTGGTTAAGCGTTTGGAGCAGCAGAAGTGCGAAAAATTTATTGTCTTGTCAACCATTTCTTAGCTTGAAAGTCCCATATCTCGCGAACGTATTAACCTAACCCAAAAATTCCTGTTGCATCTGAAAGTAGAAACCCGGCCGATTACAGCGGTATGTGTAGTTTTTCCCTAGGCAATTCTGGTTAAGCGTTTGGAGCAGCAGAAGTGCGACAAATTTGTTGTCTTCTCAATCATTTCTTAGCTTCAAACTCCCATATCTCGGGAACGGATTGACCTAACCCAAAAATTCCTGTTGCATCTGAAAGTAGAAACTCGCCCGATTACAACGGTATGTGTAATTTTTCCCTAGGCCATTCTGGTTAAGCGTTAGGAGCAGCAGAAGTGCGAAAAAGTTGTTGTCTTCTCAACCATTTCTTAGCTTTAAACTCCCATATCTCGCGAACGGATTGACCAAACCCAGAAGTTCCTGCTGCGTCTGAAAGTAGAAACTCGCCCGATTACAACGATATGTGTATTTTTTCCCTAGGCCATTCTGGTTAAGCGTTAGGAGCAGCAGAAGTGCGAAAAATTTATTGTCTTCTCAATCATTTCTTAGCTTCAAACTCCCATATCTCGCGAACGGATTGACCTAACCCAAAAATTCCTGTTGCATCTGAAAGTTGAAACTCGCCCGATTACAACGGTATGTGTATTTTTTCCCTAGGCCATTCGGGTTAAGCGTTTGGAGCAGCAGAAGTGCGAAAAATTTGTTGTCTTCTTAACCATTTCTTAGCTTCAAACTCCCATATCTCGCGAACGGATTGACCTAACCCAAAAATTCCCATTGCATCTGAAAGTAGAAACTCGCCCGATTACAACGGTACGTGTATTTTTCCCTTAGGCCATTCTGGTTAAGCGATTGGAGCAGCAGAAGTGCGAAAAATTTATTGTCTTGTCAACCATTTCTTACCTTGAAAGTCCCATATCTCGCGAACGGATTGACCTAACCCAAAAATTCCTATTGCATCTGAAAGTAGAAACTCGCCCGATTACAACGGTACGTGTATTTTTCCCTTAGGCCATTCTGGTTTAGCGATTGGAGCAGCAGAAGTGCGAAAAATTTATTGTCTTGTCAACCATTTCTTAGCTTTAAACTCCCATATCTCGCGAACGGATTGACCAAACCCAGAAGTTCCTGCTGCGTCTGAAAGTAGAAACTCGCCCGATTACAACGATATGTGTATTTTTTCCCTAGGCCATTCTGGTTAAGCGTTAGGAGCAGCAGAAGTGCGAAAAATTTATTGTCTTCTCAATCATTTCTTAGCTTCAAACTCCCATATCTCGCGAACGGATTGACCTAACCCAAAAATTCCTGTTGCATCTGAAAGTTGAAACTCGCCCGATTACAACGGTATGTGTATTTTTTCCCTAGGCAATTCTGGTTAAGCGTGTAGAGCAGCAGAATTGCGAAAAAGTTGTTGCCTTCTCAACCATTTCTTGGCTTCAAACTCCCATATCTCGCGAACGGATTGACCTAACCCAAAAATTCCTGTTGCGTCTGAAAGTAGAAACTCGCCCGATTACAACGCTATGTGTATTTTTTCCCTAGGGCATTCTGGTTAAGCGTTTGGAGCAGCAGAAGTGCGAAAAATTTATTGTCTTGTCAACTATTTCTTAGCTTGAAAGTCCCATATCTCGCGAACGTATTAACCTAACCCAAAAATTCCTGTTGCATCTGAAAGTAGAAACCCGGCCGATTACAGCGGTATGTGTAGTTTTTCCCTAGGCAATTCTGGTTAAGCGTTTGGAGCAGCAGAAGTGCGACAAATTTGTTGTCTTCTCAATCATTTCTTAGCTTCAAACTCCCATATCTCGGGAACGGATTGACCTAACCCAAAAATTCCTGTTGCATCTGAAAGTAGAAACTCGCCCGATTACAACGGTATGTGTAATTTTTCCCTAGGCCATTCTGGTTAAGCGTTAGGAGCAGCAGAAGTGCGAAAAAGTTGTTGTCTTCTCAACCATTTCTTAGCTTTAAACTCCCATATCTCGCGAACGGATTGACCAAACCCAGAAGTTCCTGCTGCGTCTGAAAGTAGAAACTCGCCCGATTACAACGATATGTGTATTTTTTCCCTAGGCCATTCTGGTTAAGCGTTAGGAGCAGCAGAAGTGCGAAAAATTTATTGTCTTCTCAATTATTTCTTAGCTTCAAACTCCCATATCTCGCGAACGGATTGACCTAACCCAAAAATTCCTGTTGCATCTGAAAGTTGAAACTCGCCCGATTACAACGGTATGTGTATTTTTTCCCTAGGCCATTCGGGTTAAGCGTTTGGAGCAGCAGAAGTGCGAAAAATTTGTTGTCTTCTTAACCATTTCTTAGCTTCAAACTCCCATATCTCGCGAACGGATTGACCTAACCCAAAAATTCCCATTGCATCTGAAAGTAGAAACTCGCCCGATTACAACGGTACATGTATTTTTCCCTTAGGCCATTCTGGTTAAGCGATTGGAGCAGCAGAAGTGCGAAAAATTTATTGTCTTGTCAACCATTTCTTACCTTGAAAGTCCCATATCTCGCGAACGGATTGACCTAACCCAAAAATTCCTATTGCATCTGAAAGTAGAAACTCGCCCGATTACAACGGTACGTGTATTTTTCCCTTAGGCCATTCTGGTTTAGCGATTGGAGCAGCAGAAGTGCGAAAAATTTATTGTCTTGTCAACCATTTCTTAGCTTTAAACTCCCATATCTCGCGAACGGATTGACCAAACCCAGAAGTTCCTGCTGCGTCTGAAAGTAGAAACTCGCCCGATTACAACGATATGTGTATTTTTTCCCTAGGCCATTCTGGTTAAGCGTTAGAAGCAGCAGAAGTGCGAAAAATTTATTGTCTTCTCAATCATTTCTTAGCTTCAAACTCCCATATCTCGCGAACGGATTGACCTAACCCAAAAATTCCTATTGCATCTGAAAGTAGAAACTCGCCCGATTACAACGGTGCGTGTATTTTTCGCTTAGGCAATTCTGGTTTAGCGATTGGAGCAGCAGAAGTGCGAAAAATTTATTGTCTTGTCAACCATTTCTTAGCTTGAAAGTCCCATATCTCGCGAACGGATTGACCTAACCCAAAAATTCCTATTGCATTTGAAAGTAGAAACTCGCCCGATTAAAACGGTACGTGTATTTTTCCCTTAGGCCATTCTGGTTAAGCGTTAGGAGCAGCAGAAGTGCGAAAAATTTATTGTCTTCTCAATCATTTCTTAGCTTCAAACTCCCATATCTCGCGAACGGATTGACCTAACCCAAAAATTCCTGTTGCATCTGAAAGTTGAAACTCGCCCGATTACAACGGTATGTGTATTTTTTCCCTAGGCAATTCTGGTTAAGCGTGTAGAGCAGCAGAATTGCGAAAAATTTTTTGCCTTCTCAACCATTTCTTGGCTTCAAACAGCCATATCTCGCGAACGGATTGACCTAACCCAAAAATTCCTATTGCATCTGAAAGTAGAAACTCGCCCGATTACAACGGTACGTGTATTTTTCCCTTAGGCCATTCTGGTTTAGCGATTGGAGCAGCAGAAGTGCGAAAAATTTATTGTCTTGTCAACCATTTCTTAGCTTTAAACTCCCATATCTCGCGAACGGATTGACCAAACCCAGAAGTTCCTGCTGCGTCTGAAAGTAGAAACTCGCCCGATTACAACGATATGTGTATTTTTTCCCTAGGCCATTCTGGTTAAGCGTTAGAAGCAGCAGAAGTGCGAAAAATTTATTGTCTTCTCAATCATTTCTTAGCTTCAAACTCCCATATCTCGCGAACGGATTGACCTAACCCAAAAATTCCTATTGCATCTGAAAGTAGAAACTCGCCCGATTACAACGGTGCGTGTATTTTTCGCTTAGGCAATTCTGGTTTAGCGATTGGAGCAGCAGAAGTGCGAAAAATTTATTGTCTTGTCAACCATTTCTTAGCTTGAAAGTCCCATATCTCGCGAACGGATTGACCTAACCCAAAAATTCCTATTGCATTTGAAAGTAGAAACTCGCCCGATTAAAACGGTACGTGTATTTTTCCCTTAGGCCATTCTGGTTAAGCGTTAGGAGCAGCAGAAGTGCGAAAAATTTATTGTCTTCTCAATCATTTCTTAGCTTCAAACTCCCATATCTCGCGAACGGATTGACCTAACCCAAAAATTCCTGTTGCATCTGAAAGTTGAAACTCGCCCGATTACAACGGTATGTGTATTTTTTCCCTAGGCAATTCTGGTTAAGCGTGTAGAGCAGCAGAATTGCGAAAAATTTTTTGCCTTCTCAACCATTTCTTGGCTTCAAACTCCCATATCTCGCGAACGGATTGACCTAACCCAAAAATTCCTGTTGCGTCTGAAAGTAGAAACTCGCCCGATTACAACGCTATGTGTATTTTTTCCCTAGGGCATTCTGGTTAAGCGTTTGGAGCAGCAGAAGTGCGAAAAATTTATTGTCTTGTCAACCATTTCTTAGCTTGAAAGTCCCATATCTCGCGAACGTATTAACCTAACCCAAAAATTCCTGTTGCATCTGAAAGTAGAAACCCGGCCGATTACAGCGGTATGTGTAGTTTTTCCCTAGGCAATTCTGGTTAAGCGTTTGGAGCAGCAGAAGTGCGACAAATTTGTTGTCTTCTCAATCATTTCTTAGCTTCAAACTCCCATATCTCGGGAACGGATTGACCTAACCCAAAAATTCCTGTTGCATCTGAAAGTAGAAACTCGCCCGATTACAACGGTATGTGTAATTTTTCCCTAGGCCATTCTGGTTAAGCGTTAGGAGCAGCAGAAGTGCGAAAAAGTTGTTGTCTTCTCAACCATTTCTTAGCTTTAAACTCCCATATCTCGCGAACGGATTGACCAAACCCAGAAGTTCCTGCTGCGTCTGAAAGTAGAAACTCGCCCGATTACAACGATATGTGTATTTTTTCCCTAGGCCATTCTGGTTAAGCGTTAGGAGCAGCAGAAGTGCGAAAAATTTATTGTCTTGTCAACCATTTCTTACCTTGAAAGTCCCATATCTCGCGAACGGATTGACCTAACCCAAAAATTCCTATTGCATCTGAAAGTAGAAACTCGCCCGATTACAACGGTACGTGTATTTTTCCCTTAGGCCATTCTGGTTTAGCGATTGGAGCAGCAGAAGTGCGAAAAATTTATTGTCTTGTCAACCATTTCTTAGCTTTAAACTCCCATATCTCGCGAACGGATTGACCAAACCCAGAAGTTCCTGCTGCGTCTGAAAGTAGAAACTCGCCCGATTACAACGATATGTGTATTTTTTCCCTAGGCCATTCTGGTTAAGCGTTAGGAGCAGCAGAAGTGCGAAAAATTTATTGTCTTCTCAATCATTTCTTAGCTTCAAACTCCCATATCTCGCGAACGGATTGACCTAACCCAAAAATTCCTGTTGCATCTGAAAGTTGAAACTCGCCCGATTACAACGGTATGTGTATTTTTTCCCTAGGCAATTCTGGTTAAGCGTGTAGAGCAGCAGAATTGCGAAAAATTTTTTGCCTTCTCAACCATTTCTTGGCTTCAAACTCCCATATCTCGCGAACGGATTGACCTAACCCAAAAATTCCTGTTGCGTCTGAAAGTAGAAACTCGCCCGATTACAACGCTATGTGTATTTTTTCCCTAGGGCATTCTGGTTAAGCGTTTGGAGCAGCAGAAGTGCGAAAAATTTATTGTCTTGTCAACCATTTCTTAGCTTGAAAGTCCCATATCTCGCGAACGTATTAACCTAACCCAAAAATTCCTGTTGCATCTGAAAGTAGAAACCCGGCCGATTACAGCGGTATGTGTAGTTTTTCCCTAGGCAATTCTGGTTAAGCGTTTGGAGCAGCAGAAGTGCGACAAATTTGTTGTCTTCTCAATCATTTCTTAGCTTCAAACTCCCATATCTCGGGAACGGATTGACCTAACCCAAAAATTCCTGTTGCTTCTGAAAGTAGAAACTCGCCCGATTACAACGGTATGTGTAATTTTTCCCTAGGCCATTCTGGTTAAGCGTTAGGAGCAGCAGAAGTGCGAAAAAGTTGTTGTCTTCTCAACCATTTCTTAGCTTTAAACTCCCATATCTCGCGAACGGATTGACCAAACCCAGAAGTTCCTGCTGCGTCTGAAAGTAGAAACTCGCCCGATTACAACGATATGTGTATTTTTTCCCTAGGCCATTCTGGTTAAGCGTTAGGAGCAGCAGAAGTGCGAAAAATTTATTGTCTTCTCAATTATTTCTTAGCTTCAAACTCCCATATCTCGCGAACGGATTGACCTAACCCAAAAATTCCTGTTGCATCTGAAAGTTGAAACTCGCCCGATTACAACGGTATGTGTATTTTTTCCCTAGGCCATTCGGGTTAAGCGTTTGGAGCAGCAGAAGTGCGAAAAATTTGTTGTCTTCTTAACCATTTCTTAGCTTCAAACTCCCATATCTCGCGAACGGATTGACCTAACCCAAAAATTCCCATTGCATCTGAAAGTAGAAACTCGCCCGATTACAACGGTACATGTATTTTTCCCTTAGGCCATTCTGGTTAAGCGATTGGAGCAGCAGAAGTGCGAAAAATTTATTGTCTTGTCAACCATTTCTTACCTTGAAAGTCCCATATCTCGCGAACGGATTGACCTAACCCAAAAATTCCTATTGCATCTGAAAGTAGAAACTCGCCCGATTACAACGGTACGTGTATTTTTCCCTTAGGCCATTCTGGTTTAGCGATTGGGGCAGCAGAAGTGCGAAAAATTTATTGTCTTGTCAACCATTTCTTAGCTTTAAACTCCCATATCTCGCGAACGGATTGACCAAACCCAGAAGTTCCTGCTGCGTCTGAAAGTAGAAACTCGCCCGATTACAACGATATGTGTATTTTTTCCCTAGGCCATTCTGGTTAAGCGTTAGGAGCAGCAGAAGTGCGAAAAATTTATTGTCTTCTCAATCATTTCTTAGCTTCAAACTCCCATATCTCGCGAACGGATTGACCTAACCCAAAAATTCCTGTTGCATCTGAAAGTTGAAACTCGCCCGATTACAACGGTACGTGTATTTTTCCCTTAGGCCATTCTGGTTAAGCGATTGGAGCAGCAGAAGTGCGAAAAATTTATTGTCTTGTCAACCATTTCTTACCTTGAAAGTCCCATATCTCGCGAACGGATTGACCTAACCCAAAAATTCCTATTGCATCTGAAAGTAGAAACTCGCCCGATTACAACGGTGCGTGTATTTTTCGCTTAGGCAATTCTGGTTTAGCGATTGGAGCAGCAGAAGTGCGAAAAATTTATTGTCTTGTCAACCATTTCTTAGCTTGAAAGTCCCATATCTCGCGAACGGATTGACCTAACCCAAAAATTCCTATTGCATTTGAAAGTAGAAACTCGCCCGATTAAAACGGTACGTGTATTTTTCCCTTAGGCCATTCTGGTTAAGCGATTGGAGCAGCAGAAGTGCGAAAAATTTATTGTCTTGTCAACCATTTCTTAGCTTGAAAGTCCCATATCTCGCGAACGGATTGACCTTACCCAAAAATTCCTATTGCATCTGAAAGTAGAAACTCGCCCGATTACAACGGTACGTGTATTTTTCCCTTAGGCCATTCTGGTTAAGCGATTGGAGCAGCAGAAGCGCGAAAAATTTATTGTCTTCTCAATCATTTCTTAGCTTCAAACTCCCATATCTCGCGAACGGATTGACCTAACCCAAAAATTCCTGTTGCATCTGAAAGTTGAAACTCGCCCGATTACAACGGTATGTGTATTTTTTCCCTAGGCAATTCTGGTTAAGCGTGTAGAGCAGCAGAATTGCGAAAAATTTTTTGCCTTCTCAACCATTTCTTGGCTTCAAACTCCCATATCTCGCGAACGGATTGACCTAACCCAAAAATTCCTGTTGCGTCTGAAAGTAGAAACTCGCCCGATTACAACGCTATGTGTATTTTTTCCCTAGGGCATTCTGGTTAAGCGTTTGGAGCAGCAGAAGTGCGAAAAATTTATTGTCTTGTCAACCATTTCTTAGCTTGAAAGTCCCATATCTCGCGAACGTATTAACCTAACCCAAAAATTCCTGTTGCATCTGAAAGTAGAAACCCGGCCGATTACAGCGGTATGTGTAGTTTTTCCCTAGGCAATTCTGGTTAAGCGTTTGGAGCAGCAGAAGTGCGACAAATTTGTTGTCTTCTCAATCATTTCTTAGCTTCAAACTCCCATATCTCGGGAACGGATTGACCTAACCCAAAAATTCCTGTTGCATCTGAAAGTAGAAACTCGCCCGATTACAACGGTATGTGTAATTTTTCCCTAGGCCATTCTGGTTAAGCGTTAGGAGCAGCAGAAGTGCGAAAAAGTTGTTGTCTTCTCAACCATTTCTTAGCTTTAAACTCCCATATCTCGCGAACGGATTGACCAAACCCAGAAGTTCCTGCTGCGTCTGAAAGTAGAAACTCGCCCGATTACAACGATATGTGTATTTTTTCCCTAGGCCATTCTGGTTAAGCGTTAGGAGCACCAGAAGTGCGAAAAATTTATTGTCTTGTCAACCATTTCTTACCTTGAAAGTCCCATATCTCGCGAACGGATTGACCTAACCCAAAAATTCCTATTGCATCTGAAAGTAGAAACTCGCCCGATTACAACGGTACGTGTATTTTTCCCTTAGGCCATTCTGGTTTAGCGATTGGAGCAGCAGAAGTGCGAAAAATTTATTGTCTTGTCAACCATTTCTTAGCTTTAAACTCCCATATCTCGCGAACGGATTGACCAAACCCAGAAGTTCCTGCTGCGTCTGAAAGTAGAAACTCGCCCGATTACAACGATATGTGTATTTTTTCCCTAGGCCATTCTGGTTAAGCGTTAGGAGCAGCAGAAGTGCGAAAAATTTATTGTCTTCTCAATCATTTCTTAGCTTCAAACTCCCATATCTCGCGAACGGATTGACCTAACCCAAAAATTCCTGTTGCATCTGAAAGTTGAAACTCGCCCGATTACAACGGTATGTGTATTTTTTCCCTAGGCAATTCTGGTTAAGCGTGTACAGCAGCAGAATTGCGAAAAATTTTTTCCTTCTCAACCATTTCTTGGCTTCAAACTCCCATATCTCGCGAACGGATTGACCTAACCCAAAAATTCCTGTTGCGTCTGAAAGTAGAAACTCGCCCGATTACAACGCTATGTGTATTTTTTCCCTAGGGCATTCTGGTTAAGCGTTTGGAGCAGCAGAAGTGCGAAAAATTTATTGTCTTGTCAACCATTTCTTAGCTTGAAAGTCCCATATCTCGCGAACGTATTAACCTAACCCAAAAATTCCTGTTGCATCTGAAAGTAGAAACCCGGCCGATTACAGCGGTATGTGTAGTTTTTCCCTAGGCAATTCTGGTTAAGCGTTTGGAGCAGCAGAAGTGCGACAAATTTGTTGTCTTCTCAATCATTTCTTAGCTTCAAACTCCCATATCTCGGGAACGGATTGACCTAACCCAAAAATTCCTGTTGCATCTGAAAGTAGAAACTCGCCCGATTACAACGGTATGTGTAATTTTTCCCTAGGCCATTCTGGTTAAGCGTTAGGAGCAGCAGAAGTGCGAAAAAGTTGTTGTCTTCTCAACCATTTCTTAGCTTTAAACTCCCATATCTCGCGAACGGATTGACCAAACCCAGAAGTTCCTGCTGCGTCTGAAAGTAGAAACTCGCCCGATTACAACGATATGTGTATTTTTTCCCTAGGCCATTCTGGTTAAGCGTTAGGAGCAGCAGAAGTGCGAAAAATTTATTGTCTTCTCAATTATTTCTTAGCTTCAAACTCCCATATCTCGCGAACGGATTGACCTAACCCAAAAATTCCTGTTGCATCTGAAAGTTGAAACTCGCCCGATTACAACGGTATGTGTATTTTTTCCCTAGGCCATTCGGGTTAAGCGTTTGGAGCAGCAGAAGTGCGAAAAATTTGTTGTCTTCTTAACCATTTCTTAGCTTCAAACTCCCATATCTCGCGAACGGATTGACCTAACCCAAAAATTCCCATTGCATCTGAAAGTAGAAACTCGCCCGATTACAACGGTACGTGTATTTTTCCCTTAGGCCATTCTGGTTAAGCGATTGGAGCAGCAGAAGTGCGAAAAATTTATTGTCTTGTCAACCATTTCTTACCTTGAAAGTCCCATATCTCGCGAACGGATTGACCTAACCCAAAAATTCCTATTGCATCTGAAAGTAGAAACTCGCCCGATTACAACGGTACGTGTATTTTTCCCTTAGGCCATTCTGGTTTAGCGATTGGAGCAGCAGAAGTGCGAAAAATTTATTGTCTTGTCAACCATTTCTTAGCTTTAAACTCCCATATCTCGCGAACGGATTGACCAAACCCAGAAGTTCCTGCTGCGTCTGAAAGTAGAAACTCGCCCGATTACAACGATATGTGTATTTTTTCCCTAGGCCATTCTGGTTAAGCGTTAGGAGCAGCAGAAGTGCGAAAAATTTATTGTCTTCTCAATCATTTCTTAGCTTCAAACTCCCATATCTCGCGAACGGATTGACCTAACCCAAAAATTCCTGTTGCATCTGAAAGTTGAAACTCGCCCGATTACAACGGTATGTGTATTTTTTCCCTAGGCCATTCGGGTTAAGCGTTTGGAGCAGCAGAAGTGCGAAAAATTTGTTGTCTTCTTAACCATTTCTTAGCTTCAAACTCCCATATCTCGCGAACGGATTGACCTAACCCAAAAATTCCCATTGCATCTGAAAGTAGGAACTCGCCCGATTACAACGGTACGTGTATTTTTCCCTTAGGCCATTCTGGTTACGCGATTGGAGCAGCAGAAGTGCGAAAAATTTATTGTCTTGTCAACCATTTCTTACCTTGAAAGTCCCATATCTCGCGAACGGATTGACCTAACCCAAAAATTCCTATTGCATCTGAAAGTAGAAACTCGCCCGATTACAACGGTGCGTGTATTTTTCGCTTAGGCAATTCTGGTTTAGCGATTGGAGCAGCAGAAGTGCGAAAAATTTATTGTCTTGTCAACCATTTCTTAGCTTGAAAGTCCCATATCTCGCGAACGGATTGACCTAACCCAAAAATTCCTATTGCATTTGAAAGTAGAAACTCGCCCGATTAAAACGGTACGTGTATTTTTCCCTTAGGCCATTCTGGTTAAGCGATTGGAGCAGCAGAAGTGCGAAAAATTTATTGTCTTGTCAACCATTTCTTAGCTTGAAAGTCCCATATCTCGCGAACGGATTGACCTTACCCAAAAATTCCTATTGCATCTGAAAGTAGAAACTCGCCCGATTACAACGGTACGTGTATTTTTCCCTTAGGCCATTCTGGTTAAGCGATTGGAGCAGCAGAAGTGCGAAAAATTTATTGTCTTGTCAACCATTTCTTAGCTTGAAAGTCCCATATATCGCGAACGTATTGACCTAACCCAAAAATTCCTGTTGCATCTGAAAGTAGAAACTCGCCCGATTACAGCGGTATGTGTAGTTTTTCCCAAGGCAATTCTGGTTAAGCGTTAGGAGCAGCAGAAGTGCGAAAAAGTTGTTGTCTTCTCAACCATTTCTTAGCTTTAAACTCCCATATCTCGCGAACGGATTGACCAAACCCAGAAGTTCCTGCTGCGTCTGAAAGTAGAAACTCGCCCGATTACAACAATATGTGTATTTTTTCCCTAGGCCATTCTGGTTAAGCGATTGGAGCAGCAGAAGTGCGAAAAATTTATTGTCTTGTCAACCATTTCTTAGCTTGAAAGTCCCATATCTCGCGAACGGATTGACCTAACCCAAAAATTCCTATTGCATTTGAAAGTAGAAACTCGCCCGATTAAAACGGTACGTGTATTTTTCCCTTAGGCCATTCTGGTTAAGCGATTGGAGCAGCAGAAGTGCGAAAAATTTATTGTCTTGTCAACCATTTCTTAGCTTCAAACTCCCATATCTCACGAACGGATTGACCTTACCCAAAAATTCCTATTGCATCTGAAAGTAGAAACTCGCCCGATTACAACGGTACGTGTATTTTTCCCTTAGGCCATTCTGGTTAAGCGATTGGAGCAGCAGAAGTGCGAAAAATTTATTGTCTTGTCAACCATTTCTTAGCTTGAAAGTCCCATATATCGCGAACGTATTGACCTAACCCAAAAATTCCTGTTGCATCTGAAAGTAGAAACTCGCCCGATTACAGCGGTATGTGTAGTTTTTCCCAAGGCAATTCTGGTTAAGCGTTAGGAGCAGCAGAAGTGCGAAAAAGTTGTTGTCTTCTCAACCATTTCTTAGCTTTAAACTCCCATATCTCGCGAACGGATTGACCAAACCCAGAAGTTCCTGCTGCGTCTGAAAGTAGAAACTCGCCCGATTACAACAATATGTGTATTTTTTCCCTAGGCCATTCTGGTTAAGCGTTAGGAGCAGCAGAAGTGCGAAAAATTTGTTGTCTTCTCAATCATTTCTTAGCTTCAAACTCCCATATCTCACGAACGGATTGACCTAACCCAAAAATTCCTGTTGCATCTGAAAGTAGAAACTCGCCCGATTACAACGGTATGTGTATTTTTTCCCTAGGCCATTCGGGTTAAGCGTTTGGAGCAGCAGATGTGCGAAAAATTTATTGTCTTGTCAACCATTTCTTAGCTTGAAAGTCCCATATCTCGCGAACGTATTGACCTAACCCAAAAATTCCTGTTGCATCTGAAAGTAGAAACTCGCACGATTACAGCGGTATGTGTTGTTTTTCCCTAGGCAATTCTGGTTAAGCGTTTGGAGCAGCAGAAGTGCGACAAATTTGTTGTCTTCTCAATCATTTCTTAGCTTCAAACTCCCATATCTCGGGAACGGATTGACCTAACCCAAAAATTCCTGTTGCATCTGAAAGTAGAAACTCGCCCGATTACAACGGTATGTGTAATTTTTCCCTAGGCCATTCTGGTTAAGCGTTAGGAGCAGCAGAAGTGCGAAAAAGTTGTTGTCTTCTCAACCATTTCTTAGCTTTAAACTCCCATATCTCGCGAACGGATTGACCAAACCCAGAAGTTCCTGCTGCTTCTGAAAGTAGAAACTCGCCCGATTACAACGGTACGTGTATTTTTCCCTTAGGCCATTCTGGTTAAGCGATTGGAGCAGCAGAAGTGCGAAAAATTTATTGTCTTGTCAACCATTTCTTACCTTGAAAGTCCCATATCTCGCGAACGGATTGACCTAACCCAAAAATTCCTATTGCATCTGAAAGTAGAAACTCGCCCGATTACAACGGTACGTGTATTTTTCCCTTAGGCCATTCTGGTTAAGCGATTGGAGCAGCAGAAGTGCGAAAAATTTATTGTCTTGTCAACCATTTCTTACCTTGAAAGTCCCATATCTCGCGAACGGATTGACCTAACCCAAAAATTCCTATTGCATCTGAAAGTAGAAACTCGCCCGATTACAACGGTGCGTGTATTTTTCGCTTAGGCAATTCTGGTTTAGCGATTGGAGCAGCAGAAGTGCGAAAAATTTATTGTCTTGTCAACCATTTCTTAGCTTGAAAGTCCCATATCTCGCGAACGGATTGACCTAACCCAAAAATTCCTATTGCATTTGAAAGTAGAAACTCGCCCGATTAAAACGGTACGTGTATTTTTCCCTTAGGCCATTCTGGTTAAGCGATTGGAGCAGCAGAAGTGCGAAAAATTTATTGTCTTGTCAACCATTTCTTAGCTTGAAAGTCCCATATCTCGCGAACGGATTGACCTTACCCAAAAATTCCTATTGCATCTGAAAGTAGAAACTCGCCCGATTACAACGGTACGTGTATTTTTCCCTTAGGCCATTCTGGTTAAGCGATTGGAGCAGCAGAAGCGCGAAAAATTTATTGTCTTCTCAATCATTTCTTAGCTTCAAACTCCCATATCTCGCGAACGGATTGACCTAACCCAAAAATTCCTGTTGCATCTGAAAGTTGAAACTCGCCCGATTACAACGGTATGTGTATTTTTTCCCTAGGCAATTCTGGTTAAGCGTGTAGAGCAGCAGAATTGCGAAAAATTTTTTGCCTTCTCAACCATTTCTTGGCTTCAAACTCCCATATCTCGCGAACGGATTGACCTAACCCAAAAATTCCTGTTGCGTCTGAAAGTAGAAACTCGCCCGATTACAACGCTATGTGTATTTTTTCCCTAGGGCATTCTGGTTAAGCGTTTGGAGCAGCAGAAGTGCGAAAAATTTATTGTCTTGTCAACCATTTCTTAGCTTGAAAGTCCCATATCTCGCGAACGTATTAACCTAACCCAAAAATTCCTGTTGCATCTGAAAGTAGAAACCCGGCCGATTACAGCGGTATGTGTAGTTTTTCCCTAGGCAATTCTGGTTAAGCGTTTGGAGCAGCAGAAGTGCGACAAATTTGTTGTCTTCTCAATCATTTCTTAGCTTCAAACTCCCATATCTCGGGAACGGATTGACCTAACCCAAAAATTCCTGTTGCATCTGAAAGTAGAAACTCGCCCGATTACAACGGTATGTGTAATTTTTCCCTAGGCCATTCTGGTTAAGCGTTAGGAGCAGCAGAAGTGCGAAAAAGTTGTTGTCTTCTCAACCATTTCTTAGCTTTAAACTCCCATATCTCGCGAACGGATTGACCAAACCCAGAAGTTCCTGCTGCTTCTGAAAGTAGAAACTCGCCCGATTACAACGGTACGTGTATTTTTCCCTTAGGCCATTCTGGTTAAGCGATTGGAGCAGCAGAAGTGCGAAAAATTTATTGTCTTGTCAACCATTTCTTACCTTGAAAGTCCCATATCTCGCGAACGGATTGACCTAACCCAAAAATTCCTATTGCATCTGAAAGTAGAAACTCGCCCGATTACAACGGTACGTGTATTTTTCCCTTAGGCCATTCTGGTTAAGCGATTGGAGCAGCAGAAGTGCGAAAAATTTATTGTCTTGTCAACCATTTCTTACCTTGAAAGTCCCATATCTCGCGAACGGATTGACCTAACCCAAAAATTCCTATTGCATCTGAAAGTAGAAACTCGCCCGATTACAACGGTGCGTGTATTTTTCGCTTAGGCAATTCTGGTTTAGCGATTGGAGCAGCAGAAGTGCGAAAAATTTATTGTCTTGTCAACCATTTCTTAGCTTGAAAGTCCCATATCTCGCGAACGGATTGACCTAACCCAAAAATTCCTATTGCATTTGAAAGTAGAAACTCGCCCGATTAAAACGGTACGTGTATTTTTCCCTTAGGCCATTCTGGTTAAGCGATTGGAGCAGCAGAAGTGCGAAAAATTTATTGTCTTGTCAACCATTTCTTAGCTTGAAAGTCCCATATCTCGCGAACGGATTGACCTTACCCAAAAATTCCTATTGCATCTGAAAGTAGAAACTCGCCCGATTACAACGGTACGTGTATTTTTCCCTTAGGCCATTCTGGTTAAGCGATTGGAGCAGCAGAAGCGCGAAAAATTTATTGTCTTCTCAATCATTTCTTAGCTTCAAACTCCCATATCTCGCGAACGGATTGACCTAACCCAAAAATTCCTGTTGCATCTGAAAGTTGAAACTCGCCCGATTACAACGGTATGTGTATTTTTTCCCTAGGCAATTCTGGTTAAGCGTGTAGAGCAGCAGAATTGCGAAAAATTTTTTGCCTTCTCAACCATTTCTTGGCTTCAAACTCCCATATCTCGCGAACGGATTGACCTAACCCAAAAATTCCTGTTGCGTCTGAAAGTAGAAACTCGCCCGATTACAACGCTATGTGTATTTTTTCCCTAGGGCATTCTGGTTAAGCGTTTGGAGCAGCAGAAGTGCGAAAAATTTATTGTCTTGTCAACCATTTCTTAGCTTGAAAGTCCCATATCTCGCGAACGTATTAACCTAACCCAAAAATTCCTGTTGCATCTGAAAGTAGAAACCCGGCCGATTACAGCGGTATGTGTAGTTTTTCCCTAGGCAATTCTGGTTAAGCGTTTGGAGCAGCAGAAGTGCGACAAATTTGTTGTCTTCTCAATCATTTCTTAGCTTCAAACTCCCATATCTCGGGAACGGATTGACCTAACCCAAAAATTCCTGTTGCATCTGAAAGTAGAAACTCGCCCGATTACAACGGTATGTGTAATTTTTCCCTAGGCCATTCTGGTTAAGCGTTAGGAGCAGCAGAAGTGCGAAAAAGTTGTTGTCTTCTCAACCATTTCTTAGCTTTAAACTCCCATATCTCGCGAACGGATTGACCAAACCCAGAAGTTCCTGCTGCGTCTGAAAGTAGAAACTCGCCCGATTACAACGATATGTGTATTTTTTCCCTAGGCCATTCTGGTTAAGCGTTAGGAGCAGCAGAAGTGCGAAAAATTTATTGTCTTGTCAACCATTTCTTACCTTGAAAGTCCCATATCTCGCGAACGGATTGACCTAACCCAAAAATTCCTATTGCATCTGAAAGTAGAAACGCGCCCGATTACAACGGTACGTGTATTTTTCCCTTAGGCCATTCTGGTTTAGCGATTGGAGCAGCAGAAGTGCGAAAAATTTATTGTCTTGTCAACCATTTCTTAGCTTTAAACTCCCATATCTCGCGAACGGATTGACCAAACCCAGAAGTTCCTGCTGCGTCTGAAAGTAGAAACTCGCCCGATTACAACGATATGTGTATTTTTTCCCTAGGCCATTCTGGTTAAGCGTTAGGAGCAGCAGAAGTGCGAAAAATTTATTGTCTTCTCAATCATTTCTTAGCTTCAAACTCCCATATCTCGCGAACGGATTGACCTAACCCAAAAATTCCTGTTGCATCTGAAAGTTGAAACTCGCCCGATTACAACGGTATGTGTATTTTTTCCCTAGGCAATTCTGGTTAAGCGTGTAGAGCAGCAGAATTGCGAAAAATTTTTTGCCTTCTCAACCATTTCTTGGCTTCAAACTCCCATATCTCGCGAACGGATTGACCTAACCCAAAAATTCCTGTTGCGTCTGAAAGTAGAAACTCGCCCGATTACAACGCTATGTGTATTTTTTCCCTAGGGCATTCTGGTTAAGCGTTTGGAGCAGCAGAAGTGCGAAAAATTTATTGTCTTGTCAACCATTTCTTAGCTTGAAAGTCCCATATCTCGCGAACGTATTAACCTAACCCAAAAATTCCTGTTGCATCTGAAAGTAGAAACCCGGCCGATTACAGCGGTATGTGTAGTTTTTCCCTAGGCAATTCTGGTTAAGCGTTTGGAGCAGCAGAAGTGCGACAAATTTGTTGTCTTCTCAATCATTTCTTAGCTTCAAACTCCCATATCTCGGGAACGGATTGACCTAACCCAAAAATTCCTGTTGCATCTGAAAGTAGAAACTCGCCCGATTACAACGGTATGTGTAATTTTTCCCTAGGCCATTCTGGTTAAGCGTTAGGAGCAGCAGAAGTGCGAAAAAGTTGTTGTCTTCTCAACCATTTCTTAGCTTTAAACTCCCATATCTCGCGAACGGATTGACCAAACCCAGAAGTTCCTGCTGCGTCTGAAAGTAGAAACTCGCCCGATTACAACGATATGTGTATTTTTTCCCTAGGCCATTCTGGTTAAGCGTTAGGAGCAGCAGAAGTGCGAAAAATTTATTGTCTTCTCAATTATTTCTTAGCTTCAAACTCCCATATCTCGCGAACGGATTGACCTAACCCAAAAATTCCTGTTGCATCTGAAAGTTGAAACTCGCCCGATTACAACGGTATGTGTATTTTTTCCCTAGGCCATTCGGGTTAAGCGTTTGGAGCAGCAGAAGTGCGAAAAATTTGTTGTCTTCTTAACCATTTCTTAGCTTCAAACTCCCATATCTCGCGAACGGATTGACCTAACCCAAAAATTCCCATTGCATCTGAAAGTAGAAACTCGCCCGATTACAACGGTACGTGTATTTTTCCCTTAGGCCATTCTGGTTAAGCGATTGGAGCAGCAGAAGTGCGAAAAATTTATTGTCTTGTCAACCATTTCTTAGCTTTAAACTCCCATATCTCGCGAACGGATTGACCAAACCCAGAAGTTCCTGCTGCGTCTGAAAGTAGAAACTCGCCCGATTACAACGATATGTGTATTTTTTCCCTAGGCCATTCTGGTTAAGCGTTAGGAGCAGCAGAAGTGCGAAAAATTTATTGTCTTCTCAATCATTTCTTAGCTTCAAACTCCCATATCTCGCGAACGGATTGACCTAACCCAAAAATTCCTGTTGCATCTGAAAGTTGAAACTCGCCCGATTACAACGGTATGTGTATTTTTTCCCTAGGCCATTCGGGTTAAGCGTTTGGAGCAGCAGAAGTGCGAAAAATTTGTTGTCTTCTTAACCATTTCTTAGCTTCAAACTCCCATATCTCGCGAACGGATTGACCTAACCCAAAAATTCCCATTGCATCTGAAAGTAGGAACTCGCCCGATTACAACGGTACGTGTATTTTTCCCTTAGGCCATTCTGGTTAAGCGATTGGAGCAGCAGAAGTGCGAAAAATTTATTGTCTTGTCAACCATTTCTTACCTTGAAAGTCCCATATCTCGCGAACGGATTGACCTAACCCAAAAATTCCTATTGCATCTGAAAGTAGAAACTCGCCCGATTACAACGGTGCGTGTATTTTTCGCTTAGGCAATTCTGGTTTAGCGATTGGAGCAGCAGAAGTGCGAAAAATTTATTGTCTTGTCAACCATTTCTTAGCTTGAAAGTCCCATATCTCGCGAACGGATTGACCTAACCCAAAAATTCCTATTGCATTTGAAAGTAGAAACTCGCCCGATTAAAACGGTACGTGTATTTTTCCCTTAGGCCATTCTGGTTAAGCGATTGGAGCAGCAGAAGTGCGAAAAATTTATTGTCTTGTCAACCATTTCTTAGCTTGAAAGTCCCATATCTCGCGAACGGATTGACCTTACCCAAAAATTCCTATTGCATCTGAAAGTAGAAACTCGCCCGATTACAACGGTACGTGTATTTTTCCCTTAGGCCATTCTGGTTAAGCGATTGGAGCAGCAGAAGTGCGAAAAATTTATTGTCTTGTCAACCATTTCTTAGCTTGAAAGTCCCATATATCGCGAACGTATTGACCTAACCCAAAAATTCCTGTTGCATCTGAAAGTAGAAACTCGCCCGATTACAGCGGTATGTGTAGTTTTTCCCAAGGCAATTCTGGTTAAGCGTTAGGAGCAGCAGAAGTGCGAAAAAGTTGTTGTCTTCTCAACCATTTCTTAGCTTTAAACTCCCATATCTCGCGAACGGATTGACCAAACCCAGAAGTTCCTGCTGCGTCTGAAAGTAGAAACTCGCCCGATTACAACAATATGTGTATTTTTTCCCTAGGCCATTCTGGTTAAGCGTTAGGAGCAGCAGAAGTGCGAAAAATTTGTTGTCTTCTCAATCATTTCTTAGCTTCAAACTCCCATATCTCACGAACGGATTGACCTAACCCAAAAATTCCTGTTGCATCTGAAAGTAGAAACTCGCCCGATTACAACGGTATGTGTATTTTTTCCCTAGGCCATTCGGGTTAAGCGTTTGGAGCAGCAGATGTGCGAAAAATTTGTTGTCTTCTTAACCATTTCTTAGCTTCAAACTCCCATATCTCGCGAACGGATTGACCTAACCCAAAAATACCTATTGCATCTGAAAGTAGAAACTCGCCCGATTACAACGGTATGTGTATTTTTTCCCTATGCCATTCTGGTTAAGCGTTTGGAGCAGCAGAAGTGCGACAAATTTGTTGTCTTCTCAATCATTTCTTAGCTTCAAACTCCCATATCTCGGGAACGGATTGACCTAACCCAAAAATTCCTGTTGCATCTGAAAGTAGAAACTCGCCCGATTACAACGATATGTGTATTTTTTCCCTAGGACATTCTGGTTAAGCGTTAGGAGCAGCAGAAGTGCGAAAAATTTATTGTCTTCTCAATCATTTCTTAGCTTCAAACTCCCATATCTCGCGAACGGATTGACCTAACCCAAAAATTCCTGTTGCATCTGAAAGTTGAAACTCGCCCGATTACAACGGTATGTGTATTTTTTCCCTAGGCCATTCGGGTTAAGCGTTTGGAGCAGCAGAAGTGCGAAAAATTTGTTGTCTT
Source organism: Ptiloglossa arizonensis (assembly GCF_051014685.1). Taxonomy (NCBI): domain Eukaryota; kingdom Metazoa; phylum Arthropoda; class Insecta; order Hymenoptera; family Colletidae; genus Ptiloglossa; species Ptiloglossa arizonensis. The sequence continues at coordinate 673,671 of NW_027478619.1, read as the reverse complement.
CTTAACCATTTCTTAGCTTCAAACTCCCATATCTCGCGAACGGATTGACCTAACCCAAAAATTCCTATTGCATCTGAAAGTAGAAACTCGCCCGATTACAACGGTACGTGTATTTTTCCCTTAGGCCATTCTGGTTAAGCGATTGGAGCAGCAGAAGTGCGAAAAATTTATTGTCCTGTCAACCATTTCTTAGCTTGAAAGTCCCATATATCGCGAACGTATTGACCTAACCCAAAAATTCCTGTTGCATCTGAAAGTAGAAACTCGCCCGATTACAGCGGTATGTGTAGTTTTTCCCTAGGCAATTCTGGTTAAGCGTTTGGAGCAGCAGAAGTGCGACAAATTTGTTGTCTTCTCAATCATTTCTTAGCTTCAAACTCCCATATCTCGGGATCGGATTGACCTAACCCAAAAATTCCTGTTGCATCTGAAAGTAGAAACTCGCCCGATTACAACGGTATGTGTATTTTTTCCCTAGGCCATTCTGGTTAAGCGTTAGGAGCAGCAGAAGTGCGAAAAAGTTGTTGTCTTCTCAACCATTTCTTAGCTTTAAACTCCCATATCTCGCGAACGGATTGACCAAACCCAGAAGTTCCTGCTGCGTCTGAAAGTAGAAACTCGTCCGATTACAACGATATGTGTATTTTTTCCCTAGGCCATTCTGGTTAAGCGTTAGGAGCAGCAGAAGTGCGAAAAATTTCTTGTCTTCTCAATCATTTCTTAGCTTCAAACTCCCATATCTCGCGAACGGATTGACCTAACCCAAAAATTCCTGTTGCATCTGAAAGTAGAAACTCGCCCGATTACAACGGTATATGTATTTTTCCCCTAGGCCATTCGGGTTAAGCGTTTGGAGCAGCAGATGTGCGAAAAATTTGTTGTCTTCTTAACCATTTCTTAGCTTCAAACTCCCATATCTCGCGAACGGATTGACCGAACCCAAAAATTCCTATTGCATCTGATAGTAGAAACTCGCCCGATTACAACGGTATGTGTATTTTTTCCCTATGCCATTCTGGTTAAGCGTTTGGAGCAGCAGAAGTGCGACAAATTTGTTGTCTTCTCAATCATTTCTTAGCTTCAAACTCCCATGTCTCGGGAACGGATTGACCTAACCCAAAAATTCCTGTTGCATCTGAAAGTAGAAACTCGCCCGATTACAACGGCATGTGTATTTCTTTCCCTAGGCCATTCTGGTTAAGCGTTAGGAGCAGCAGAAATGCGAAAAAGTTGTTGTCTTCTCAACCATTTCTTAGCTTTAAACTCCCATATCTCGCGAACGGATTGACCAAACCCTGAAGTTCCTGCTGCGTCTGAAAGTAGAAACTCGCCCGATTACAACGATATGTGTATTTTTTCCCTAGGCCATTCTGGTTAAGCGTTAGGAGCAGCAGAAGTGCGAAAAATTTGTTGTCTTCTCAATCATTTCTTAGGTTCAAACTCCCATATCTCGCGAACGGATTGACCTAACCCAAAAATTCCTGTTGCATCTGAAAGTAGAAACTCGCCCGATTACAACGGTATGTGTATTTTTTCCCTAGGCCATTCGGGTTAAGCGTTTGGAGCAGCAGAAGTGCGAAAAATTTGTTGTCTTCTTAACCATTTCTTAGCTTCAAACTCCCATATCTCGCGAACGGATTGACCGAACCCAAAAATTCCTATTGCATCTGATAGTAGAAACTCGCCCGATTACAACGGTATGTGTATTTTTTCCCTATGCCATTCTGGTTAAGCGTTTGGAGCAGCAGAAGTGCGACAAATTTGTTGTCTTCTCAATCATTTCTTAGCTTCAAACTCCCATGTCTCGGGAACGGATTGACCTAACCCAAAAATTCCTGTTGCATCTGAAAGTAGAAACTCGCCCGATTACAACGGCATGTGTATTTCTTTCCCTAGGCCATTCTGGTTAAGCGTTAGGAGCAGCAGAAATGCGAAAAAGTTGTTGTCTTCTCAACCATTTCTTAGCTTTAAACTCCCATATCTCGCGAACGGATTGACCAAACCCTGAAGTTCCTGCTGCGTCTGAAAGTAGAAACTCGCCCGATTACAACGATATGTGTATTTTTTCCCTAGGCCATTCTGGTTAAGCGTTAGGAGCAGCAGAAGTGCGAAAAATTTGTTGTCTTCTCAATCATTTCTTAGGTTCAAACTCCCATATCTCGCGAACGGATTGACCTAACCCAAAAATTCCTGTTGCATCTGAAAGTAGAAACTCGCCCGATTACAACGGTATGTGTATTTTTTCCCTAGGCCATTCGGGTTAAGCGTTTGGAGCAGCAGAAGTGCGAAAAATTTGTTGTCTTCTTAACCATTTCTTAGCTTCAAACTCCCATATCTCGCGAACGGATTGACCTAACCCAAAAATTCCTATTGCATCTGAAAGTAGAAACTCGCCCGATTACAACGGTACGTGTATTTTTCCCTTAGGCCATTCTGGTTAAGCGATTGGAGCAGCAGAAGTGCGAAAAATTTATTGTCCTGTCAACCATTTCTTAGCTTGAAAGTCCCATATATCGCGAACGTATTGACCTAACCCAAAAATTCCTGTTGCATCTGAAAGTAGAAACTCGCCCGATTACAGCGGTATGTGTAGTTTTTCCCTAGGCAATTCTGGTTAAGCGTTTGGAGCAGCAGAAGTGCGACAAATTTGTTGTCTTCTCAATCATTTCTTAGCTTCAAACTCCCATATCTCGGGATCGGATTGACCTAACCCAAAAATTCCTGTTGCATCTGAAAGTAGAAACTCGCCCGATTACAACGGTATGTGTATTTTTTCCCTAGGCCATTCTGGTTAAGCGTTAGGAGCAGCAGAAGTGCGAAAAAGTTGTTGTCTTCTCAACCATTTCTTAGCTTTAAACTCCCATATCTCGCGAACGGATTGACCAAACCCAGAAGTTCCTGCTGCGTCTGAAAGTAGAAACTCGCCCGATTACAACGATATGTGTATTTTTTCCCTAGGCCATTCTGGTTAAGCGTTAGGAGCAGCAGAAGTGCGAAAAATTTGTTGTCTTCTCAATCATTTCTTAGCTTCAAACTCCCATATCTCGCGAACGGATTGACCTAACCCAAAAATTCCTGTTGCATCTGAAAGTAGAAACTCGCCCGATTACAACGGTATGTGTATTTTTTCCCTAGGCCATTCGGGTTAAGCGTTTGGAGCAGCAGATGTGCGAAAAATTTGTTGTCTTCTTAACCATTTCTTAGCTTCAAACTCCCATATCTCGCGAACGGATTGACCTAACCCAAAAATTCCTATTGCATCTGATAGTAGAAACTCGCCCGATTACAACGGTATGTGTATTTTTTCCCTATGCCATTCTGGTTAAGCGTTTGGAGCAGCAGAAGTGCGACAAATTTGTTGTCTTCTCAATCATTTCTTAGCTTCAAACTCCCATGTCTCGGGAACGGATTGACCTAACCCAAAAATTCCTGTTGCATCTGAAAGTAGAAACTCGCCCGATTACAACGGCATGTGTATTTCTTTCCCTAGGCCATTCTGGTTAAGCGTTAGGAGCAGCAGAAATGCGAAAAAGTTGTTGTCTTCTCAACCATTTCTTAGCTTTAAACTCCCATATCTCGCGAACGGATTGACCAAACCCTGAAGTTCCTGCTGCGTCTGAAAGTAGAAACTCGCCCGATTACAACGATATGTGTATTTTTTCCCTAGGCCATTCTGGTTAAGCGTTAGGAGCAGCAGAAGTGCGAAAAATTTGTTGTCTTCTCAATCATTTCTTAGGTTCAAACTCCCATATCTCGCGAACGGATTGACCTAACCCAAAAATTCCTGTTGCATCTGAAAGTAGAAACTCGCCCGATTACAACGGTATGTGTATTTTTTCCCTAGGCCATTCGGGTTAAGCGTTTGGAGCAGCAGAAGTGCGAAAAATTTGTTGTCTTCTTAACCATTTCTTAGCTTCAAACTCCCATATCTCGCGAACGGATTGACCTAACCCAAAAATTCCTATTGCATCTGAAAGTAGAAACTCGCCCGATTACAACGGTACGTGTATTTTTCCCTTAGGCCATTCTGGTTAAGCGATTGGAGCAGCAGAAGTGCGAAAAATTTATTGTCCTGTCAACCATTTCTTAGCTTGAAAGTCCCATATATCGCGAACGTATTGACCTAACCCAAAAATTCCTGTTGCATCTGAAAGTAGAAACTCGCCCGATTACAGCGGTATGTGTAGTTTTTCCCTAGGCAATTCTGGTTAAGCGTTTGGAGCAGCAGAAGTGCGACAAATTTGTTGTCTTCTCAATCATTTCTTAGCTTCGAACTCCCATATCTCGGGATCGGATTGACCTAACCCAAAAATTCCTGTTGCATCTGAAAGTAGAAACTCGCCCGATTACAACGGTATGTGTATTTTTTCCCTAGGCCATTCTGGTTAAGCGTTAGGAGCAGCAGAAGTGCGAAAAAGTTGTTGTCTTCTCAACCATTTCTTAGCTTTAAACTCCCATATCTCGCGAACGGATTGACCAAACCCAGAAGTTCCTGCCGCGTCTGAAAGTAGAAACTCGCCCGATTACAACGATATGTGTATTTTTTCCCTAGGCCATTCTGGTTAAGCGTTAGGAGCAGCAGAAGTGCGAAAAATTTCTTGTCTTCTCAATCATTTCTTAGCTTCAAACTCCCATATCTCGCGAACGGATTGACCTAACCCAAAAATTCCTGTTGCATCTGAAAGTAGAAACTCGCCCGATTACAACGGTATGTGTATTTTTTCCCTAGGCCATTCGGGTTAAGCGTTTGGAGCAGCAGATGTGCGAAAAATTTGTTGTCTTCTTAACCATTTCTTAGCTTCAAACTCCCATATCTCGCGAACGGATTGACCTAACCCAAAAATTCCTATTGCATCTGATAGTAGAAACTCGCCCGATTACAACGGTATGTGTATTTTTTCCCTATGCCATTCTGGTTAAGCGTTTGGAGCAGCAGAAGTGCGACAAATTTGTTGTCTTCTCAATCATTTCTTAGCTTCAAACTCCCATGTCTCGGGAACGGATTGACCTAACCCAAAAATTCCTGTTGCATCTGAAAGTAGAAACTCGCCCGATTACAACGGCATGTGTATTTCTTTCCCTAGGCCATTCTGGTTAAGCGTTAGGAGCAGCAGAAATGCGAAAAAGTTGTTGTCTTCTCAACCATTTCTTAGCTTTAAACTCCCATATCTCGCGAACGGATTGACCAAACCCAGAAGTTCCTGCTGCGTCTGAAAGTAGAAACTCGCCCGATTACAACGATATGTGTATTTTTTCCCTAGGCCATTCTGGTTAAGCGTTAGGAGCAGCAGAAGTGCGAAAAATTTGTTGTCTTCTCAATCATTTCTTAGGTTCAAACTCCCATATCTCGCGAACGGATTGACCTAATCCAAAAATTCCTGTTGCATCTGAAAGTAGAAACTCGCCCGATTACAACGGTATGTGTATTTTTTCCCTAGGCCATTCGGGTTAAGCGTTTGGAGCAGCAGATGTGCGAAAAAGTTGCTGTCTTCTCAATCATTTCTTAGCTTCAAACTCCCATATCTCGGGATCGGATTGACCTAACCCAAAAATTCCTGTTGCATCTGAAGGTAGAAACTCGCCCGATTACAACGATATGTGTATTTTTTCCCTAGGCCATTCTGGTTAAGCGTTAGGAGCAGCAGAAGTGCGAAAAAGTTGTTGTCTTCTCAACCATTTCTTAGCTTTAAACTCCCATATCTCGCGAACGGATTGACCAAACCCAGAAGTTCCTGCTGCGTCTGAAAGTAGAAACTCGCCCGATTACAACGATATGTGTATTTTTTCCCTAGGCCATTCTGGTTAAGCGTTAGGAGCAGCAGAAGTGCGAAAAATTTGTTGTCTTCTCAATCATTTCTTAGCTTCAAACTCCCATATCTCGCGAACGGATTGACCTAACCCAAAAATTCCTGTTGCATCTGAAAGTAGAAACTCGCCCGATTACAACGGTATGTGTATTTTTTCCCTAGGCCATTCGGGTTAAGCGTTTGGAGCAGCAGATGTGCGAAAAATTTGTTGTCTTCTTAACCATTTCTTAGCTTCAAACTCCCATATCTCGCGAACGGATTGACCTAACCCAAAAATTCCTATTGCATCTGATAGTAGAAACTCGCCCGATTACAACGGTATGTGTATTTTTTCCCTATGCCATTCTGGTTAAGCGTTTGGAGCAGCAGAAGTGCGACAAATTTGTTGTCTTCTCAATCATTTCTTAGCTTCAAACTCCCATGTCTCGGGAACGGATTGACCTAACCCAAAAATTCCTGTTGCATCTGAAAGTAGAAACTCGCCCGATTACAACGGCATGTGTATTTCTTTCCCTAGGCCATTCTGGTTAAGCGTTAGGAGCAGCAGAAATGCGAAAAAGTTGTTGTCTTCTCAACCATTTCTTAGCTTTAAACTCCCATATCTCGCGAACGGATTGACCAAACCCAGAAGTTCCTGCTGCGTCTGAAAGTAGAAACTCGCCCGATTACAACGATATGTGTATTTTTTCCCTAGGCCATTCTGGTTAAGCGTTAGGAGCAGCAGAAGTGCGAAAAATTTGTTGTCTTCTCAATCATTTCTTAGGTTCAAACTCCCATATCTCGCGAACGGATTGACCTAATCCAAAAATTCCTGTTGCATCTGAAAGTAGAAACTCGCCCGATTACAACGGTATGTGTATTTTTTCCCTAGGCCATTCGGGTTAAGCGTTTGGAGCAGCAGATGTGCGAAAAAGTTGCTGTCTTCTCAATCATTTCTTAGCTTCAAACTCCCATATCTCGGGATCGGATTGACCTAACCCAAAAATTCCTGTTGCATCTGAAGGTAGAAACTCGCCCGATTACAACGATATGTGTATTTTTTCCCTAGGCCATTCTGGTTAAGCGTTAGGAGCAGCAGAAGTGCGAAAAAGTTGTTGTCTTCTCAACCATTTCTTAGCTTTAAACTCCCATATCTCGCGAACGGATTGACCAAACCCAGAAGTTCCTGCTGCGTCTGAAAGTAGAAACTCGCCCGATTACAACGATATGTGTATTTTTTCCCTAGGCCATTCTGGTTAAGCGTTAGGAGCAGCAGAAGTGCGAAAAATTTGTTGTCTTCTCAATCATTTCTTAGGTTCAAACTCCCATATCTCGCGAACGGATTGACCTAATCCAAAAATTCCTGTTGCATCTGAAAGTAGAAACTCGCCCGATTACAACGGTATGTGTATTTTTTCCCTAGGCCATTCGGGTTAAGCGTTTGGAGCAGCAGATGTGCGAAAAATTTGTTGTCTTCTTAACCATTTCTTAGCTTCAAACTCCCATATCTCGCGAACGGATTGACCTAACCCAAAAATTCCTATTGCATCTGATAGTAGAAACTCGCCCGATTACAACGGTATGTGTATTTTTTCCCTATGCCATTCTGGTTAAGCGTTTGGAGCAGCAGAAGTGCGACAAATTTGTTGTCTTCTCAATCATTTCTTAGCTTCAAACTCCCATGTCTCGGGAACGGATTGACCTAACCCAAAAATTCCTGTTGCATCTGAAAGTAGAAACTCGCCCGATTACAACGGCATGTGTATTTCTTTCCCTAGGCCATTCTGGTTAAGCGTTAGGAGCAGCAGAAGTGCGAAAAAGTTGCTGTCTTCTCAATCATTTCTTAGCTTCAAACTCCCATATCTCGCGAACGGATTGACCAAACCCAGAAGTTCCTGCTGCGTCTGAAAGTAGAAACTCGCCCGATTACAACGATATGTGTATTTTTTCCCTAGGCCATTCTGGTTAAGCGTTAGGAGCAGCAGAAGTGCGAAAAATTTATTGTCTTCTCAATCATTTCTTAGCTTCAAAGTCCCATATCTCGCGAACGGATTGACCTAACCCAAAAATTCCTGTTGCATCTGAAAGTTGAAACTCGCCCGATTACAACGGTACGTGTATTTTTCCCTTAGGCCATTCTGGTTAAGCGATTGGAGCAGCAGAAGTGCGAAAAATTTATTGTCTTGTCAACCATTTCTTACCTTGAAAGTCCCATATCTCGCGAACGGATTGACCTTACCCAAAAATTCCTATTGCATCTGAAAGTAGAAATTCGCCCGATTACAGCGGTATGTGTATTTTTTCCCTAGGCCATTCGGGTTAAGCGTTTGGAGCAGCAGAATTGCGAAAAATTTGTTGTCTTCTTAACCATTTCTTAGCTTCAAACTCCCATATCTCGCGAACGGATTGACCTAACCCAAAAATTCCTATTGCATCTGAAAGTAGAAACACGCCCGATTACAACGGTATGTGTATTTTTTCCCTATGCCATTCTGGTTAAGCGTTTGGAGCAGCAGAATTGCGAAAAATTTTTTGCTTTCTCAACCATTTCTTGGCTTCAAACTGCCATATCTCGCGAACGGATTGACCTAACCCAAAAATTCCTATTGCATCTGAAAGTAGAAACTCGCCCGATTACAACGGTACGTGTATTTTTCCCTTAGGCCATTCTGGTTAAGCGATTGGAGCAGCAGAAGTGCGAAAAATTTATTGTCTTGTCAACCATTTCTTAGCTTGAAAGTCCCATATCTCGCGAACGTATTGACCTAACCCAAAAATTCCTATTGCATCTGAAAGTAAAAAACTCGCCCGATTACAGCGGTATGTGTAGTTTTTCCCTAGGCAATTCTGGTTAAGCGTTTGGAGCAGCAGAAGTGCGACAAATTTGTTGTCTTCTCAATCATTTCTTATCTTCAAACTCCCATATCTCGGGAACGGATTGACCTAACCCAAAAATTCCTGTTGCATCTGAAAGTAGAAACTCGCCCGATTACAACGGCATGTGTATTTCTTTCCCTAGGCCATTCTGGTTAAGCGTTAGGAGCAGCAGAAGTGCGAAAAAGTTGTTGTCTTCTCAACCATTTCTTAGCTTTAAACTCCCATATCTCGCGAACGGATTGACCAAACCCAGAAGTTCCTGATGCGTCTGAAAGTAGAAACTCGCCCGATTACAACGATATGTGTATTTTTTCCCTAGGCCATTCTGGTTAAGCGTTAGGAGCAGCAGAAGTGCGAAAAATTTGTTGTCTTCTCAATCATTTCTTAGCTTCAAACTCCCATATCTCGCGAACGGATTGACCTAACCCAAAAATTCCTGTTGCATCTGAAAGTAGAAACTCGCCCGATTACAACGGCATGTGTATTTCTTTCCCTAGGCCATTCTGGTTAAGCGTTAGGAGCAGCAGAAGTGCGAAAAAGTTGCTGTCTTCTCAATCATTTCTTAGCTTCAAACTCCCATATCTCGCGAACGGATTGACCAAACCCAGAAGTTCCTGCTGCGTCTGAAAGTAGAAACTCGCCCGATTACAACGATATGTGTATTTTTTCCCTAGGCCATTCTGGTTAAGCGTTAGGAGCAGCAGAAGTGCGAAAAATTTATTGTCTTCTCAATCATTTCTTAGCTTCAAAGTCCCATATCTCGCGAACGGATTGACCTAACCCAAAAATTCCTGTTGCATCTGAAAGTTGAAACTCGCCCGATTACAACGGTACGTGTATTTTTCCCTTAGGCCATTCTGGTTAAGCGATTGGAGCAGCAGAAGTGCGAAAAATTTATTGTCTTGTCAACCATTTCTTACCTTGAAAGTCCCATATCTCGCGAACGGATTGACCTTACCCAAAAATTCCTATTGCATCTGAAAGTAGAAATTCGCCCGATTACAGCGGTATGTGTATTTTTTCCCTAGGCCATTCGGGTTAAGCGTTTGGAGCAGCAGAATTGCGAAAAATTTGTTGTCTTCTTAACCATTTCTTAGCTTCAAACTCCCATATCTCGCGAACGGATTGACCTAACCCAAAAATTCCTATTGCATCTGAAAGTAGAAACACGCCCGATTACAACGGTATGTGTATTTTTTCCCTATGCCATTCTGGTTAAGCGTTTGGAGCAGCAGAATTGCGAAAAATTTTTTGCTTTCTCAACCATTTCTTGGCTTCAAACTGCCATATCTCGCGAACGGATTGACCTAACCCAAAAATTCCTATTGCATCTGAAAGTAGAAACTCGCCCGATTACAACGGTACGTGTATTTTTCCCTTAGGCCATTCTGGTTAAGCGATTGGAGCAGCAGAAGTGCGAAAAATTTATTGTCTTGTCAACCATTTCTTAGCTTGAAAGTCCCATATCTCGCGAACGTATTGACCTAACCCAAAAATTCCTATTGCATCTGAAAGTAAAAAACTCGCCCGATTACAGCGGTATGTGTAGTTTTTCCCTAGGCAATTCTGGTTAAGCGTTTGGAGCAGCAGAAGTGCGACAAATTTGTTGTCTTCTCAATCATTTCTTATCTTCAAACTCCCATATCTCGGGAACGGATTGACCTAACCCAAAAATTCCTGTTGCATCTGAAAGTAGAAACTCGCCCGATTACAACGGCATGTGTATTTCTTTCCCTAGGCCATTCTGGTTAAGCGTTAGGAGCAGCAGAAGTGCGAAAAAGTTGTTGTCTTCTCAACCATTTCTTAGCTTTAAACTCCCATATCTCGCGAACGGATTGACCAAACCCAGAAGTTCCTGATGCGTCTGAAAGTAGAAACTCGCCCGATTACAACGATATGTGTATTTTTTCCCTAGGCCATTCTGGTTAAGCGTTAGGAGCAGCAGAAGTGCGAAAAATTTGTTGTCTTCTCAATCATTTCTTAGCTTCAAACTCCCATATCTCGCGAACGGATTGACCTAACCCAAAAATTCCTATTGCATCTGAAAGTAGAAACTCGCCCGATTACAACGGTACGTGTATTTTTCCCTTAGGCCATTCTGGTTAAGCGATTGGAGCAGCAGAAGTGCGAAAAATTTATTGACTTGTCAACCATTTCTTAGCTTGAAAGTCCCATATCTCGCGAACGTATTGACCTAACCCAAAAATTCCTATTGCATCTGAAAGTAGAAACTCGCCCGATTACAGCGGTATGTGTAGTTTTTCCCTAGGCAATTCTGGTTAAGCGTTTGGAGCAGCAGAAGTGCGACAAATTTGTTGTCTTCTCAATCATTTCTTAGCTTCAAACTCCCATATCTCGGGAACGGATTGACCTAACCCAAAAATTCCTGTTGCATCTGAAAGTAGAAACTCGCCCGATTACAACGGTATGTGTATTTTTTCCCTACGCCATTCTGGTTAAGCGTTAGGAGCAGCAGAAGTGCGAAAAAGTTGTTGTCTTCTCAACCATTTCTTAGCTTTAAACTCCCATATCTCGCGAACGGATTGACCAAACCCAGAAGTTCCTGCTGCGTCTGAAAGTAGAAACTCGCCCGATTACAACGATATGTGTATTTTTTCCCTAGGCCTTTCTGGTTAAGCGTTAGGAGCAGCAGAAGTGCGAAAAATTTGTTGTCTTCTCAATCATTTCTTAGCTTCAAACTCCCAATCTCGCGAACGGATTGACCTAACCCAAAAATTCCTGTTGCATCTGAAAGTAGAAACTCGCCCGGTTACAACGGTATGTGTATTTTTTCCCTAGGCCATTCGGGTTAAGCGTTTGGAGCAGCAGAAGTGCGAAAAACTTGTTGTCTTCTTAACCATTTCTTAGCTTCAAACTCCCATATCTCGCGAACGGATTTAGCTAACCCAAAAATTCCTATTGCATCTGAAAGTAGAAACTCGCCCGATTACAACGGTATGTGTATTTTATCCCTATGCAATTCTGGTTAAGCGTTTGGAGCAGCAGAATTGCGAAAAATTTGTTGTCTTCATAACCATTTCTTAGCTTCAAACTCCCATATCTCGCGAACGGATTGACCTAACCCAAAAATTCCTATTGCATCTGAAAGTAGAAACTCGCCCGATTACAACGGTACGTGTATTTTTCCCTTAGGCCATTCTGGTTAAGCGATTGGAGCAGCAGAAGTGCGAAAAATTTATTGCCTTGTCAACCATTTCTTACCTTGAAAGTCCCATATCTCGCGAACGGATTGACCTAACCCAAAAATTCCTATTGCATCTGAAAGTAGAAACTCGCCCGATTACAGCGGTATGTGCAGTTTTTCCCTAGGCAATTCTGGTTAAGCGTTTGGAGCAGCAGAAGTGCGACAAATTTGTTGTCTTCTCAATCATTTCTTAGCTTCAAACTCCCATATCTCGCGAACGGATTGACCTAACCCAAAAATTCCTGTTGCATCTGAAAGTAGAAACTCGCCCGATTACAACGGTATGTGTATTTTTTCCCTAGGCCATACTGGTTAAGCGTTAGGAGCAGCAGAAGTGCGAAAAAGTTGTTGTCTTCTCAACCATTTCTTAGCTTCAAACTCCCATATCTCGCGAACGGATTGACCAAACCCAGAAGTTCCTGCTGCGTCTGAAAGTAGAAACTCGCCCGATTACAACGATATGCGTATTTTTTCCCTAGGGCATTCTGGTTAAGCGTTTGGAGCAGCAGAATTGCGAAAAATGTTTTGCCTTCTCAACCACTTCTTGGCTTCAAACTCCCATATCTCGCGAACGGATTGACCTAACCCAAAAATTCCTATTGCATCTGAAAGTAGAAACTCGCCCGATTACAGCGGTATGTGTATTTTTTCCCTAGGCCATTCGGGTTAAGCGTTTGGAGCAGCAGAAGTGCGAAAAATTTGTTGTCTTCTTAACCATTTCTTAGCTTCAAACTCCCATATCTCGCGAACGGATTGACCTAACCCAAAAATTCCTATTGCATCTGAAAGTAGAAACTCGCCCGATTACAACGGTATGTGTATTTTTTCCCCATGCCATTCTGGTTAAGCGTTAGGAGCAGCAGAATTGCGAAAAATTTTTTGCTTTCTCAACCATTTCTTGGCTTCAAACTGCCATATCTCGCGAACGGATTGACCTAACCCAAAAATTCCTATTGCATCTGAAAGTAGAAACTCGCCCGATTACAACGGTACGTGTATTTTTCCCTTAGGCCATTCTGGTTAAGCGATTGGAGCAGCAGAAGTGCGAAAAATTTATTGACTTGTCAACCATTTCTTAGCTTGAAAGTCCCATATCTCGCGAACGTATTGACCTAACGCAAAAATTCCTGTTGCAGCTGAAAGTAGAAACTCGCCCGATTACAGCGGTATGTGTAGTTTTTCCCTCGGCAATTCTGGTTAAGCGTTTGGAGCAGCAGAAGTGCGACAAATTTGTTGTCTTCTCAATCATTTCTTAGCTTCAAACTCCCGTATCTCGGGAACGGATTGACCTAACCCAAAAATTCCTGTTGCATCTGAAAGTAGAAACTCGCCCGGTTACAACGGTATGTGTATTTTTTCCCTAGGCCATTCGGGTTAAGCGTTTGGAGCAGCAGAAGTGCGAAAAACTTGTTGTCTTCTTAACCATTTCTTAGCTTCAAACTCCCATATCTCGCGAACGGATTTACCTAACCCAAAAATTTCTATTGCATCTGAAAGTAGAAACTCGCCCGATTACAACGGTATGTGTATTTTATCCCTATGCCATTCTGGTTAAACGTTTGGAGCAGCAGAATTGCGAAAAATTTGTTGTCTTCATAACCATTTCTTAGCTTCAAACTCCCATATCTCGCGAACGGATTGACCTAACCCAAAAATTCCTATTGCATCTGAAAGTAGAAACTCGCCCGATTACAACGGTACGTGTATTTTTCCCTTAGGCCATTCTGGTTAAGCGATTGGAGCAGCAGAAGTGCGAAAAATTTATTGCCTTGTCAACCATTTCTTACCTTGAAAGTCCCATATCTCGCGAACGGATTGACCTAACCCAAAAATTCCTATTGCATCTGAAAGTAGAAACTCGCCCGATTACATCGGTATGTGCAGTTTTTCCCTAGGCAATTCTGGTTAAGCGTTTGGAGCAGCAGAAGTGCGACAAATTTGTTGTCTTCTCAACCATTTCTTAGCTTCAAACTCCCATATCTCGCGAACGGATTGACCAAACCCAGAAGTTCCTGCTGCGTCTGAAAGTAGAAACTCGCCCGATTACAACGATATGCGTATTTTTTCCCTAGGGCATTCTGGTTAAGCGTTTGGAGCAGCAGAATTGCGAAAAATGTTTTGCCTTCTCAACCACTTCTTGGCTTCAAACTCCCATATCTCGCGAACGGATTGACCTAACCCAAAAATTCCTATTGCATCTGAAAGTAGAAACTCGCCCGATTACAGCGGTATGTGTATTTTTTCCCTAGGCCATTCGGGTTAAGCGTTTGGAGCAGCAGAATTGCGAAAAATTTGTTGTCTTCTTAACCATTTCTTAGCTTCAAACTCCCATATCTCGCGAACGGATTGACCTAACCCAAAAATTCCTGTTGCATCTGAAAGTAGAAACTCGCCCGATTACAACGGTATGTGTATTTTTTCCCTAGGCCATTCTGGTTAAGCGTTGGGAGCAGCAGAATTGCGAAAAAGTTGTTGTCTTCTCAACCATTTCTTAGCTTCAAACTCCCATATCTCGCGAACGGATTGACCAAACCCAGAAGTTCCTGCTGCGTCTGAAAGTAGAAACTCGCCCGATTACAACGATATGCGTATTTTTTCCCTAGGGCATTCTGGTTAAGCGTTTGGAGCAGCAGAATTGCGAAAAATGTTTTGCCTTCTCAACCACTTCTTGGCTTCAAACTCCCATATCTCGCGAACGGATTGACCTAACCCAAAAATTCCTATTGCATCTGAAAGTAGAAACTCGCCCGATTACAGCGGTATGTGTATTTTTTCCCTAGGCCATTCGGGTTAAGCGTTTGGAGCAGCAGAATTGCGAAAAATTTGTTGTCTTCTTAACCATTTCTTAGCTTCAAACTCCCATATCTCGCGAACGGATTGACCTAACCCAAAAATTCCTATTGCATCTGAAAGTAGAAACTCGCCCGATTACAACGGTATGTGTATTTTTTCCCTATGCCATTCTGGTTAAGCGTTTGGAGCAGCAGAATTGCGAAAAATTTTTTGCTTTCTCAACCATTTCTTGGCTTCAAACTGCCATATCTCGCGAACGGATTGACCTAACCCAAAAATTCCTATTGCATCTGAAAGTAGAAACTCGCCCGATTACAACGGTACGTGTATTTTTCCCTTAGGCCATTCTGGTTAAGCGATTGGAGCAGCAGAAGTGCGAAAAATTTATTGTCTTGTCAACCATTTCTTAGCTTGAAAGTCCCATATCTCGCGAACGGATTGACCAAACCCAGAAGTTCCTACTGCGTCTGAAAGTAGAAACTCGCCCGATTACAACGATATGTGTATTTTTTCCCTAGGCCATTCGGGTTAAGCGTTTGGAGCAGCAGAAGTGCGAAAAACTTGTTGTCTTCTTAACCATTTCTTAGCTTCAAACTCCCATATCTCGCGAACGGATTTACCTAACCCAAAAATTCCTATTGCATCTGAAAGTAGAAACTCGCCCGATTACAACGGTATGTGTATTTTATCCCTATGCCATTCTGGTTAAACGTTTGGAGCAGCAGAATTGCGAAAAATTTGTTGTCTTCATAACCATTTCTTAGCTTCAAACTCCCATATCTCGCGAACGGATTGACCTAACCCAAAAATTCCTATTGCATCTGAAAGTAGAAACTCGCCCGATTACAACGGTACGTGTATTTTTCCCTTAGGCCATTCTGGTTAAGCGATTGGAGCAGCAGAAGTGCGAAAAATTTATTGCCTTGTCAACCATTTCTTACCTTGAAAGTCCCATATCTCGCGAACGGATTGACCTAACCCAAAAATTCCTATTGCATCTGAAAGTAGAAACTCGCCCGATTACAGCGGTATGTGCAGTTTTTCCCTAGGCAATTCTGGTTAAGCGTTTGGAGCAGCAGAAGTGCGACAAATTTGTTGTCTTCTCAATCATTTCTTAGCTTCAAACTCCCATATCTCGCGAACGGATTGACCTAACCCAAAAATTCCTGTTGCATCTGAAAGTAGAAACTCGCCCGATTACAACGGTATGTGTATTTTTTCCCTAGGCCATTCTGGTTAAGCGTTAGGAGCAGCAGAATTGCGAAAAAGTTGTTGTCTTCTCAACCATTTCTTAGCTTCAAACTCCCATATCTCGCGAACGGATTGACCAAACCCAGAAGTTCCTGCTGCGTCTGAAAGTAGAAACTCGCCCGATTACAACGATATGCGTATTTTTTCCCTAGGGCATTCTGGTTAAGCGTTTGGAGCAGCAGAATTGCGAAAAATGTTTTGCCTTCTCAACCACTTCTTGGCTTCAAACTCCCATATCTCGCGAACGGATTGACCTAACCCAATAATTCCTATTGCATCTGAAAGTAGAAACTCGCCCGATTACAGCGGTATGTGTATTTTTTCCCTAGGCCATTCGGGTTAAGCGTTTGGAGCAGCAGAATTGCGAAAAATTTGTTGTCTTCTTAACCATTTCTTAGCTTCAAACTCCCATATCTCGCGAACGGATTGACCTAACCCAAAAATTCCTATTGCATCTGAAAGTAGAAACTCGCCCGATTACAACGGTATGTGTATTTTTTCCCTATGCCATTCTGGTTAAGCGTTTGGAGCAGCAGAATTGCGAAAAATTTTTTGCTTTCTCAACCATTTCTTGGCTTCAAACTGCCATATCTCGCGAACGGATTGACCTAACCCAAAAATTCCTATTGCATCTGAAAGTAGAAACTCGCCCGATTACAACGGTACGTGTATTTTTCCCTTAGGCCATTCTGGTTGAGCGATTGGAGCAGCAGAAGTGCGAAAAATTTATTGTCTTGTCAACCATTTCTTAGCTTGAAAGTCCCATATCTCGCGAACGGATTTACCAAACCCAGAAGTTCCTACTGCGTCTGAAAGTAGAAACTCGCCCGATTACAACGATATGTGTATTTTTTCCCTAGGCCATTCTGGTTAAGCGTTAGGAGCAGCAGAAGTGCGAAAAATTTGTTGTCTTCTCAATCATTTCTTAGCTTCAAACTCCCAATCTCGCGAACGGATTGACCTAACCCAAAAATTCCTGTTGCATCTGAAAGTAGAAACTCGCCCGGTTACAACGGTATGTGTATTTTTTCCCTAGGCCATTCTGGTTATGCGTCAGGAGCAGCAGAAGTGCGAAAAATTTGTTGTCTTCTCAACCATTTCTTAGCTTCAAACTCCCATATCTCGCGAACGGATTGACCAAACCCAGAAGTTCCTGCTGCGTCTGAAAGTAGAAACTCGCCCGATTACAAAGGTACGTGTATTTTTCCTTTAGGCCATTCTGGTTAAGCGATTGGTACAGCAGAAGTGCGAAAAATTTATTGTCTTGTCAACCATTTCTTAGCTTGAAAGTCCCATATCTCGCGAACGTATTGACCTAACCCAAAAATTCCTATTGCATCTGAAAGTAGAAACTCGCCCGATTACAGCGTTATGTGTAGTTTTTCCCTAGGCAATTCTGGTTAAGCGTTTGGAGCAGCAGAAGTGCGACAAATTTGTTGTCTTCTCAATCATTTCTTAGCTTCAAACTCCCAAATCTCGGGAACGGATTGACCAAACCCAGAAGTTCCTGCTGCGTCTGAAAGTAGAAACTCGCCCGATTACAACGATATGCGTATTTTTTCCCTATGCCATTCTGGTTAAGCGTTTGGAGCAGCAGAATTGCGAAAAATTTTTTGCTTTCTCAACCATTTCTTAGCTTCAAACTCCCATATCTCGCGAACGGATTGACCAAACCCAGAAGTTCCTGCTGCGTCTGAAAGTAGAAACTCGCCCGATTACAACGATATGTGTATTTTTTCCCTAGGCCATTCTGGTTAAGCGTTAGGAGCAGCAGAAGTGCGAAAAACTTGTTGTCTTCTTAACCATTTCTTAGCTTCAAACTCCCATATCTCGCGAACGGATTTACCTAACCCAAAAATTCCTATTGCATATGAAAGTAGAAACTCGCCCGATTACAACGGTATGTGTATTTTATCCCTATGCCATTCTGGTTAAAGGTTTGGAGCAGCAGAATTGCGAAAAATTTGTTGTCTTCATAACCATTTCTTAGCTTCAAACTCCCATATCTCGCGAACGGATTGACCTAACCCAAAAATTCCTATTGCATCTGAAAGTAGAAACTCGCCCGATTACAACGGTACGTGTATTTTTCCCTTAGGCCATTCTGGTTAAGCGATTGGAGCAGCAGAAGTGCGAAAAATTTATTGCCTTGTCAACCATTTCTTACCTTGAAAGTCCCATATCTCGCGAACGGATTGACCTAACCCAAAAATTTCTATTGCATCTGAAAGTAGAAACTCGTCCGATTACAGCGGTATGTGCAGTTTTTCCCTAGGCAATTCTGGTTAAGCGTTTGGAGCAGCAGAAGTGCGACAAATTTGTTGTCTTCTCAATCATTTCTTAGCTTCAAACTCCCATATCTCGCGAACGGATTGACCTAACCCAAAAATTCCTGTTGCATCTGAAAGTAGAAACTCGCCCGATTACAACGGTATGTGTATTTTTTCCCTAGGCCATTCTGGTTAAGCGTTAGGAGCAGCAGAAGTGCGAAAAAGTTGTTGTCTTCTCAACCATTTCTTAGCTTCAAACTCCCATATCTCGCGAACGGATTGACCAAACCCAGAAGTTCCTGCTGCGTCTGAAAGTAGAAACTCGCCCGATTACAACGATATGCGTATTTTTTCCCTAGGGCATTCTGGTTAAGCGTTTGGAGCAGCAGAATTGCGAAAAATGTTTTGCCTTCTCAACCACTTCTTGGCTTCAAACTCCCATATCTCGCGAACGGATTGACCTAACCCAAAAATTCCTATTGCATCTGAAAGTAGAAACTCGCCCGATTACAGCGGTATGCGTATTTTTTCCCTAGGCCATTCGGGTTAAGCGTTTGGAGCAGCAGAAGTGCGAAAAATTTGTTGTCTTCTTAACCATTTCTTAGCTTCAAACTCCCATATCTCGCGAACGGATTGACCTAACCCAAAAATTCCTATTGCATCTGAAAGTAGAAACTCGCCCGATTACAACGGTATGTGTATTTTTTCCCTATGCCATTCTGGTTAAGCGTTTGGAGCAGCAGAATTGCGAAAAATTTTTTGCTTTCTCAACCATTTCTTGGCTTCAAACTGCCATATCTCGCGAACGGATTGACCTAACCCAAAAATTCCTATTGCATCTGAAAGTAGAAACTCGCCCGATTACAACGGTACGTGTATTTTTCCCTTAGGCCATTCTGGTTAAGCGATTGGAGCAGCAGAAGTGCGAAAAATTTATTGTCTTGTCAACCATTTCTTAGCTTGAAAGTCCCATATCTCGCGAACGTATTGACCTAACCCAAAAATTCCTATTGCATCTGAAAGTAGAAACTCGCCCGATTACAGCGGTATGTGTAGTTTTTCCCTAGGCAATTCTGGTTAAGCGTTTGGAGCAGCAGAAGTGCGACAAATTTGTTGTCTTCTCAATCATTTCTTAGCTTCAAACTCCCATATCTCGGGAACGGATTGACCTAACCCAAAAATTCCTGTTGCATCTGAAAGTAGAAACTCGCCCGATTACAACGGTATGTGTATTTTTTCCCTAGGCCATTCTGGTTAAGCGTTAGGAGCAGCAGAAGTGCGAAAAAGTTGTTGTCTTCTCAACCATTTCTTAGCTTTAAACTCCCATATCTCGCGGACGGATTGACCAAACCCAGAAGTTCCTGCTGCGTCTGAAAGTAGAAACTCGCCCGATTACAACGATATGTGTATTTTTTCCCTAGGCCATTCTGGTTAAGCGTTAGGAGCAGCAGAAGTGCGAAAAATTTGTTGTCTTCTCAATCATTTCTTAGCTTCAAACTCCCAATCTCGCGAACGGATTGACCTAACCCAAAAATTCCTGTTGCATCTGAAAGTAGAAACTCGCCCGGTTACAACGGTATGTGTATTTTTTCCCTAGGCCATTCTGGTTATGCGTTAGGAGCAGCAGAAGTGCGAAAAATTTTTTGTCTTCTCAACCATTTCTTAGCTTCAAACTCCCATATCTCGCGAACGGATTGACCAAACCCAGAAGTTCCTGCTGCGTCTGAAAGTAGAAACTCGCCCGATTACAACGGTACGTGTATTTTTCCCTTAGGCCATTCTGGTTAAGCGATTGGAGCAGCAGAAGTGCGAAAAATTTATTGTCTTGTCAACCATTTCTTGGCTTCAAACTGCCATATCTCGCGAACGGATTGACCTTACCCAAAAATTCCTATTGCATCTGAAAGTAGAAACTCGCCCGATTACAGCGGTATGTGTATTTTTTCCCTAGGCTATTCGGGTTAAGCGTTTGGAGCAGCAGAAGTGCGAAAAACTTGTTGTCTTCTTAACCATTTCTTAGCTTCAAACTCCCATATCTCGCGAACGGATTTACCTAACCCAAAAATTCCTATTGCATCTGAAAGTAGAAACTCGCCCGATTACAACGGTATGTGTATTTTCTCCCTATGCCATTCTGGTTAAGCGGTTGGAGCAGCAGAATTGCGAAAAATTTGTTGTCTTCATAACCATTTCTTAGCTTCAAATTCCCATATCTCGCGAACGGATTGACCTAACCCAAAAATTCCCATTGCATCTGAAAGTAGAAACTCGCCCGATTACAACGGTACGTGTATTTTTCCCTTAGGCCATTCTGGTTAAGCGATTGGAGCAGCAGAAGTGCGAAAAATTTATTGTCTTGTCAACCATTTCTTACCTTGAAAGTCCCATATCTCGCGAACGTATTGACCTAACCCAAAAATTCCTATTGCATCTGAAAGTAGAAACTCGCCCGATTACAGCGGTATGTGTAGTTTTTCCCTAGGCAATTCTGGTTAAGCGTTTGGAGCAGCAGAAGTGCGACAAATTTGTTGTCTTCTCAATCATTTCTTAGCTTCAAACTCCCAATCTCGCGAACGGATTGACCTAACCCAAAAATTCCTGTTGCATCTGAAAGTAGAAACTCGCCCGGTTACAACGGTATGTGTATTTTTTCCCTAGGCCATTCTGGTTATGCGTTAGGAGCAGCAGAAGTGCGAAAAATTTTTTGTCTTCTCAACCATTTCTTAGCTTCAAACTCCCATATCTCGCGAACGGATTGACCAAACCCAGAAGTTCCTGCTGCGTCTGAAAGTAGAAACTCGCCCGATTACAGCGGTATGTGTATTTTTTCCCTATGCCATTCTGGTTAAGCGTTTGGAGCAACAGAATTGCGAAAAATTTTTTGCTTTCTCAACCATTTCTTGGCTTCAAACTGCCATATCTCGCGAACGGATTGACCTTACCCAAAAATTCCTATTGCATCTGAAAGTACAAACTAGCCCGATTACAGCGGTATGCGTATTTTTTCCCTAGGCTATTCGGGTTAAGCGTTTGGAGCAGCAGAAGTGCGAAAAACTTGTTGTCTTCTTAACCATTTCTTAGCTTCAAACTCCCATATCTCGCGAACGGATTTACCTAACCCAAAAATTCCTATTGCATCTGAAAGTAGAAACTCGCCCGATTACAACGATATGTGTATTTTCTCCCTATGCCATTCTGGTTAAGCGTTTGGAGCAGCAGAATTGCGAAAAATTTGTTGTCTTCATAACCATTTCTTAGCTTCAAACTCCCATATCTCGCGAACGGATTGACCTAACCCAAAAATTCCCATTGCATCTGAAAGTAGAAACTCGCCCGATTACAACGGTACGTGTATTTTTCCCTTAGGCCATTCTGGTTAAGCGATTGGAGCAGCAGAAGTGCGAAAAATTTTTTGTCTTCTCAACCATTTCTTAGCTTCAAACTCCCATATCTCGCGAACGGATTGACCAAACCCAGAAGTTCCTGCTGCGTCTGAAAGTAGAAACTCGCCCGATTACAACGGTACGTGTATTTTTCCCTTAGGCCATTCTGGTTAAGCGATTGGAGCAGCAGAAGTGCGAAAAATTTATTGTCTT
This sequence comes from Ptiloglossa arizonensis, assembly GCF_051014685.1. Classification (NCBI taxonomy): domain Eukaryota; kingdom Metazoa; phylum Arthropoda; class Insecta; order Hymenoptera; family Colletidae; genus Ptiloglossa; species Ptiloglossa arizonensis. Next base: position 651,893 of record NW_027478619.1, on the reverse strand, counting down.
CTCAACCATTTCTTAGCTTCAAACTCCCATATCTCGCGAACGGATTGACCAAACCCAGAAGTTCCTGCTGCGTCTGAAAGTAGAAACTCGCCCGATTACAACGGTACGTGTATTTTTCCCTTAGGCCATTCTGGTTAAGCGATTGGAGCAGCAGAAGTGCGAAAAATTTATTGTCTTGTCAACCATTTCTTGGCTTCAAACTGCCATATCTCGCGAACGGATTGACCTAACCCAAAAATTCCCATTGCATCTGAAAGTAGAAACTCGCCCGATTACAACGGTATGTGTATTTTTTCTCTAGGCCATTCTGGTTAAGCGTTAGGAGCAGTAGAAGTGCGAAAAAGTTGTTGTCTTCTCAACCATTTCTTAGCTTTAAACTCCCATATCTCGCGAACGGATTGACCAAACCCAGAAGTTCCTGCTGCGTCTGAAAGTAGAAACTCGCCCGATTACAACGATATGTGTATTTTTTCCCTAGGCCATTCTGGTTAAGCGTTAGGAGCAGCAGAAGTGCGAAAAATTTGTTGTCTTCTCAATCATTTCTTAGCTTCAAACTCCCATATCTCGCGAACGGATTGACCTAACCCAAAAATTCCAGTTGCATCTGAAAGTAGAAACTCGCCCGATTACAGCGGTATGTGTATTTTTTCCCTATGCCATTCTGGTTAAGCGTTTGGAGCAACAGAATTGCGAAAAATTTTTTGCTTTCTCAACCATTTCTTGGCTTCAAACTGCCATATCTCGCGAACGGATTGACCTTACCCAAAAATTCCTATTGCATCTGAAAGTAGAAACTCGCCCGATTACAGCGGTATGCGTATTTTTTCCCTAGGCTATTCGGGTTAAGCGTTTGGAGCAGCAGAAGTGCGAAAAACTTGTTGTCTTCTTAACCATTTCTTAGCTTCAAACTCCCATATCTCGCGAACGGATTTACCTAACCCAAAAATTCCTATTGCATCTGAAAGTAGAAACTCGCCCGATTACAACGGTATGTGTATTTTCTCCCTATGCCATTCTGGTTAAGCGTTTGGAGCAGCAGAATTGCGAAAAATTTGTTGTCTTCATAACCATTTCTTAGCTTCAAACTCCCATATCTCGCGAACGGATTGACCTAACCCAAAAATTCCCATTGCATCTGAAAGTAGAAACTCGCCCGATTACAACGGTACGTGTATTTTTCCCTTAGGCCATTCTGGTTAAGCGATTGGAGCAGCAGAAGTGCGAAAAATTTATTGTCTTGTCAACCATTTCTTACCTTGAAAGTCCCATATCTCGCGAACGGATTGACCAAACCCAGAAGTTCCTGCTGCGTCTGAAAGTAGAAACTCGCCCGATTACAACGATATGCGTATTTTTTCCCTAGGGCATTCTGGTTAAGCGTTTGGAGCAGCAGAATTGCGAAAAATGTTTTGCCTTCTCAACCACTTCTTGTCTTCAAACTCCCATATCTCGCGAACGGATTGACCTAACCCAAAAATTCCTATTGCATCTGAAAGTAGAAACTCGCCCGATTACAGCGGTATGTGTATTTTTTCCCTAGGCCATTCGGGTTAAGCGTTTGGAGCAGCAGAAGTGCGAAAAATTTGTTGTCTTCTTAACCATTTCTTAGCTTCAAACTCGCATATCTCGCGAACGGATTGACCTAACCCAAAAATTCCTATTGCATCTGAAAGTAGAAACTCGCCCGATTACAACGGTATGTGTATTTTTTTCCCTATGCCATTCTGGTTAAGCGTTTGGAGCAGCAGAATTGCGAAAAATTTTTTGCTTTCTCAACCATTTCTTGGCTTCAAACTGCCATATCTCGCGAACGGATTGACCTAACCCAAAAATTCCTATTGCATCTGAAAGTAGAAACTCGCCCGATTACAACGGTACGTGTATTTTTCCCTTAGGCCATTCTGGTTAAGCGATTGGAGCAGCAGAAGTGCGAAAAATTTATTGTCTTGTCAACCATTTCTTAGCTTGAAAGTCCCATATCTCGCGAACGTATTGACCTAACCCAAAAATTCCTATTGCATCTGAAAGTAGAAACTCGCCCGATTACAGCGGTATGTGTAGTTTTTCCCTAGGCAATCCTGGTTAAGCGTTTGGAGCAGCAGAAGTGCGACAAATTTGTTGTCTTCTCAATCATTTCTTAGCTTCAAACTCCCATATCTCGGGAACGGATTGACCTAACCCAAAAATTCCTGTTGCATCTGAAAGTAGAAACTCGCCCGATTACAGCGGTATGTGTATTTTTTCCCTATGCCATTCTGGTTAAGCGTTTGGAGCAACAGAATTGCGAAAAATTTTTTGCTTCCTCAACCATTTCTTGGCTTCAAACTGCCATATCTCGCGAACGGATTGACCTAACCCAAAAATTCCAGTTGCATCTGAAAGTAGAAACTCGCCCGATTACAGCGGTATGTGTATTTTTTCCCTATGCCATTCTGGTTAAGCGTTTGGAGCAACAGAATTGCGAAAAATTTTTTGCTTCCTCAACCATTTCTTGGCTTCAAACTGCCATATCTCGCGAACGGATTGACCTTACCCAAAAATTCCTATTGCATCTGAAAGTAGAAACTCGCCCGATTACAGCGGTATGTGTAGTTTTTCCCTAGGCAATTCTGGTTAAGCGTTTGGAGCAGCAGAAGTGCGACAAATTTGTTGTCTTCTCAATCATTTCTTAGCTTCAAACTCCCATATCTCGGGAACGGATTGACCTAACCCAAAAATTCCTGTTGCATCTGAAAGTAGAAACTCGCCCGATTACAACGGTATGTGTATTTTTTCTCTAGGCCATTCTGGTTAAGCGTTAGGAGCAGTAGAAGTGCGAAAAAGTTGTTGTCTTCTCAACCATTTCTTAGCTTTAAACTCCCATATCTCGCGAACGGATTGACCAAACCCAGAAGTTCCTGCTGCGTCTGAAAGTAGAAACTCGCCCGATTACAACGATATGTGTATTTTTTCCCTAGGCCATTCTGGTTAAGCGTTAGGAGCAGCAGAAGTGCGAAAAATTTGTTGTCTTCTCAATCATTTCTTAGCTTCAAACTCCCATATCTCGCGAACGGATTGACCTAACCCAAAAATTCCAGTTGCATCTGAAAGTAGAAACTCGCCCGATTACAGCGGTATGTGTATTTTTTCCCTATGCCATTCTGGTTAAGCGTTTGGAGCAACAGAATTGCGAAAAATTTTTTGCTTTCTCAACCATTTCTTGGCTTCAAACTGCCATATCTCGCGAACGGATTGACCTTACCCAAAAATTCCTATTGCATCTGAAAGTAGAAACTCGCCCGATTACAGCGGTATGCGTATTTTTTCCCTAGGCTATTCGGGTTAAGCGTTTGGAGCAGCAGAAGTGCGAAAAACTTGTTGTCTTCTTAACCATTTCTTAGCTTCAAACTCCCATATCTCGCGAACGGATTTACCTAACCCAAAAATTCCTATTGCATCTGAAAGTAGAAACTCGCCCGATTACAACGGTATGTGTATTTTCTCCCTATGCCATTCTGGTTAAGCGTTTGGAGCAGCAGAATTGCGAAAAATTTGTTGTCTTCATAACCATTTCTTAGCTTCAAACTCCCATATCTCGCGAACGGATTGACCTAACCCAAAAATTCCCATTGCATCTGAAAGTAGAAACTCGCCCGATTACAACGGTACGTGTATTTTTCCCTTAGGCCATTCTGGTTAAGCGATTGGAGCAGCAGAAGTGCGAAAAATTTATTGTCTTGTCAACCATTTCTTACCTTGAAAGTCCCATATCTCGCGAACGGATTGACCAAACCCAGAAGTTCCTGCTGCGTCTGAAAGTAGAAACTCGCCCGATTACAACGATATGCGTATTTTTTCCCTAGGGCATTCTGGTTAAGCGTTTGGAGCAGCAGAATTGCGAAAAATGTTTTGCCTTCTCAACCACTTCTTGTCTTCAAACTCCCATATCTCGCGAACGGATTGACCTAACCCAAAAATTCCTATTGCATCTGAAAGTAGAAACTCGCCCGATTACAGCGGTATGTGTATTTTTTCCCTAGGCCATTCGGGTTAAGCGTTTGGAGCAGCAGAAGTGCGAAAAATTTGTTGTCTTCTTAACCATTTCTTAGCTTCAAACTCGCATATCTCGCGAACGGATTGACCTAACCCAAAAATTCCTATTGCATCTGAAAGTAGAAACTCGCCCGATTACAACGGTATGTGTATTTTTTCCCTATGCCATTCTGGTTAAGCGTTTGGAGCAGCAGAATTGCGAAAAATTTTTTGCTTTCTCAACCATTTCTTGGCTTCAAACTGCCATATCTCGCGAACGGATTGACCTAACCCAAAAATTCCTATTGCATCTGAAAGTAGAAACTCGCCCGATTACAACGGTACGTGTATTTTTCCCTTAGGCCATTCTGGTTAAGCGATTGGAGCAGCAGAAGTGCGAAAAATTTATTGTCTTGTCAACCATTTCTTAGCTTGAAAGTCCCATATCTCGCGAACGTATTGACCTAACCCAAAAATTCCTATTGCATCTGAAAGTAGAAACTCGCCCGATTACAGCGGTATGTGTAGTTTTTCCCTAGGCAATTCTGGTTAAGCGTTTGGAGCAGCAGAAGTGCGACAAATTTGTTGTCTTCTCAATCATTTCTTAGCTTCAAACTCCCATATCTCGGGAACGGATTGACCTAACCCAAAAATTCCTGTTGCATCTGAAAGTAGAAACTCGCCCGATTACAACGGTATGTGTATTTTTTCTCTAGGCCATTCTGGTTAAGCGTTAGGAGCAGTAGAAGTGCGAAAAAGTTGTTGTCTTCTCAACCATTTCTTAGCTTTAAACTCCCATATCTCGCGAACGGATTGACCAAACCCAGAAGTTCCTGCTGCGTCTGAAAGTAGAAACTCGCCCGATTACAACGATATGTGTATTTTTTCCCTAGGCCATTCTGGTTAAGCGTTAGGAGCAGCAGAAGTGCGAAAAATTTGTTGTCTTCTCAATCATTTCTTAGCTTCAAACTCCCATATCTCGCGAACGGATTGACCTAACCCAAAAATTCCAGTTGCATCTGAAAGTAGAAACTCGCCCGATTACAGCGGTATGTGTATTTTTTCCCTATGCCATTCTGGTTAAGCGTTTGGAGCAACAGAATTGCGAAAAATTTTTTGCTTTCTCAACCATTTCTTGGCTTCAAACTGCCATATCTCGCGAACGGATTAACCTTACCCAAAAATTCCTATTGCATCTGAAAGTAGAAACTCGCCCGATTACAGCGGTATGCGTATTTTTTCCCTAGGCTATTCGGGTTAAGCGTTTGGAGCAGCAGAAGTGCGAAAAACTTGTTGTCTTCTTAACCATTTCTTAGCTTCAAACTCCCATATCTCGCGAACGGATTTACCTAACCCAAAAATTCCTATTGCATCTGAAAGTAGAAACTCGCCCGATTACAACGGTATGTGTATTTTCTCCCTATGCCATTCTGGTTAAGCGTTTGGAGCAGCAGAATTGCGAAAAATTTGTTGTCTTCATAACCATTTCTTAGCTTCAAACTCCCATATCTCGCGAACGGATTGACCTAACCCAAAAATTCCCATTGCATCTGAAAGTAGAAACTCGCCCGATTACAACGGTACGTGTATTTTTCCCTTAGGCCATTCTGGTTAAGCGATTGGAGCAGCAGAAGTGCGAAAAATTTATTGTCTTGACAACCATTTCTTACCTTGAAAGTCCCATATCTCGCGAACGGATTGACCTAACCCAAAAATTCCTATTGCATCTGAAAGTAGAAACTCGCCCGATTACAACGGTATGTGTATTTTTTCCCTAGGCCATTCTGGTTAAGCGTTAGGAGCAGCAGAAGTGCGAAAAAGTTGTTGTCTTCTCAACCATTTCTTAGCTTCAAACACCCATATCTCGCGAACGGATTGACCAAACCCAGAAGTTCCTGCTGCGTCTGAAAGTAGAAACTCGCCCGATTACAACGATATGCGTATTTTTTCCCTAGGGCATTCTGGTTAAGCGTTTGGAGCAGCAGAATTGCGAAAAATGTTTTGCCTTCTCAACCACTTCTTGTCTTCAAACTCCCATATCTCGCGAACGGATTGACCTAACCCAAAAATTCCTATTGCATCTGAAAGTAGAAACTCGCCCGATTACAACGGTATGTGTATTTTTTCCCTATGCCATTCTGGTTAAGCGTTTGGAGCAGCAGAATTGCGAAAAATTTTTTGCTTTCTCAACCATTTCTTGGCTTCAAACTGCCATATCTCGCGAACGGACTGACCTAACCCAAAAATTCCTATTGCATCTGAAAGTAGAAACTCGCCCGATTACAACGGTACGTGTATTTTTCCCTTAGGCCATTCTGGTTAAGCGATTGGAGCAGCAGAAGTGCGAAAAATTTATTGTCTTGTCAACCATTTCTTAGCTTGAAAGTCCCATATCTCGCGAACGTATTGACCTAACCCAAAAATTCCTATTGCATCTGAAAGTAGAAACTCGCCCGATTACAGCGGTATGTGTAGTTTTTCCCTAGGCAATTCTGGTTAAGCGTTTGGAGCAGCAGAAGTGCGACAAATTTGTTGTCTTCTCAATCATTTCTTAGCTTCAAACTCCCATATCTCGGGAACGGATTGACCTAACCCAAAAATTCCTGTTGCATCTGAAAGTAGAAACTCGCCCGATTACAACGGTATGTGTATTTTTTCCCTAGGCAATTCTGGTTAAGCGTTAGGAGCAGCAGAAGTGCGAAAAAGTTGTTGTCTTCTCAACCATTTCTTAGCTTCAAACACCCATATCTCGCGAACGGATTGACCAAACCCAGAAGTTCCTGCTGCGTCTGAAAGTAGAAACTCGCCCGATTACAACGATATGCGTATTTTTTCCCTAGGGCATTCTGGTTAAGCGTTTGGAGCAGCAGAATTGCGAAAAATGTTTTGCCTTCTCAACCACTTCTTGTCTTCAAACTCCCATATCTCGCGAACGGATTGACCTAACCCAAAAATTCCTATTGCATCTGAAAGTAGAAACTCGCCCGATTACAGCGGTATGTGTATTTTTTCCCTAGGCCATTCGGGTTAAGCGTTTGGAGCAGCAGAAGTGCGAAAAATTTGTTGTCTTCTTAACCATTTCTTAGCTTCAAACTCGCATATCTCGCGAACGGATTGACCTAACCCAAAAATTCCTATTGCATCTGAAAGTAGAAACTCGCCCGATTACAACGGTATGTGTATTTTTTCCCTATGCCATTCTGGTTAAGCGTTTGGAGCAGCAGAATTGCGAAAAATTTTTTGCTTTCTCAACCATTTCTTGGCTTCAAACTGCCATATCTCGCGAACGGATTGACCTAACCCAAAAATTCCTATTGCATCTGAAAGTAGAAACTCGCCCGATTACAACGGTACGTGTATTTTTCCCTTAGGCCATTCTGGTTAAGCGATTGGAGCAGCAGAAGTGCGAAAAATTTATTGTCTTGTCAACCATTTCTTAGCTTGAAAGTCCCATATCTCGCGAACGTATTGACCTAACCCAAAAATTCCTATTGCATCTGAAAGTAGAAACTCGCCCGATTACAGCGGTATGTGTAGTTTTTCCCTAGGCAATTCTGGTTAAGCGTTTGGAGCAACAGAATTGCGAAAAATTTTTTGCTTTCTCAACCATTTCTTGGCTTCAAACTGCCATATCTCGCGAACGGATTGACCTTACCCAAAAATTCCTATTGCATCTGAAAGTAGAAACTCGCCCGATTACAGCGGTATGCGTATTTTTTCCCTAGGCTATTCGGGTTAAGCGTTTGGAGCAGCAGAAGTGCGAAAAACTTGTTGTCTTCTTAACCATTTCTTAGCTTCAAACTCCCATATCTCGCGAACGGATTTACCTAACCCAAAAATTCCTATTGCATCTGAAAGTAGAAACTCGCCCGATTACAACGGTATGTGTATTTTCTCCCTATGCCATTCTGGTTAAGCGTTTGGAGCAGCAGAATTGCGAAAAATTTGTTGTCTTCATAACCATTTCTTAGCTTCAAACTCCCATATCTCGCGAACGGATTGACCTAACCCAAAAATTCCCATTGCATCTGAAAGTAGAAACTCGCCCGATTACAACGGTACGTGTATTTTTCCCTTAGGCCATTCTGGTTAAGCGATTGGAGCAGCAGAAGTGCGAAAAATTTATTGTCTTGTCAACCATTTCTTACCTTGAAAGTCCCATATCTCGCGAACGGATTGACCTAACCCAAAAATTCCTATTGCATCTGAAAGTAGAAACTCGCCCGATTACAGCGGTATGTGCAGTTTTTCCCTAGGCAATTCTGGTTAAGCGTTTGGAGCAGCAGAAGTGCGACAAATTTGTTGTCTTCTCAATCATTTCTTAGCTTCAAACTCCCATATCTCGCGAACGGATTGACCTAACCCAAAAATTCCTGTTGCATCTGAAAGTAGAAACTCGCCCGATTACAACGGTATGTGTATTTTTTCCCTAGGCCATTCTGGTTAAGCGTTAGGAGCAGCAGAAGTGCGAAAAAGTTGTTGTCTTCTCAACCATTTCTTAGCTTCAAACACCCATATCTCGCGAACGGATTGACCAAACCCAGAAGTTCCTGCTGCGTCTGAAAGTAGAAACTCGCCCGATTACAACGATATGCGTATTTTTTCCCTAGGGCATTCTGGTTAAGCGTTTGGAGCAGCAGAACTGCGAAAAATGTTTTGCCTTCCCAACCACTTCTTGTCTTCAAACTCCCATATCTCGCGAACGGATTGACCTAACCCAAAAATTCCTATTGCATCTGAAAGTAGAAACTCGCCCGATTACAGCGGTATGCGTATTTTTTCCCTAGGCCATTCGGGTTAAGCGTTTGGAGCAGCAGAAGTGCGAAAAATTTGTTGTCTTCTTAACCATTTCTTAGCTTCAAACTCCCATATCTCGCGAACGGATTGACCTAACCCAAAAATTCCTATTGCATCTGAAAGTAGAAACTCGCCCGATTACAACGGTATGTGTATTTTTTCCCTATGCCATTCTGGTTAAGCGTTTGGAGCAGCAGAATTGCGAAAAATTTTTTGCTTTCTCAACCATTTCTTGGCTTCAAACTGCCATATCTCGCGAACGGATTGACCTAACCCAAAAATTCCTATTGCATCTGAAAGTAGAAACTCGCCCGATTACAACGGTACGTGTATTTTTCCCTTAGGCCATTCTGGTTAAGCGATTGGAGCAGCAGAAGTGCGAAAAATTTATTGTCTTGTCAACCATTTCTTAGCTTGAAAGTCCCATATCTCGCGAACGTATTGACCTAACCCAAAAATTCCTATTGCATCTGAAAGTAGAAACTCGCCCGATTACAGCGGTATGTGTAGTTTTTCCCTAGGCAATTCTGGTTAAGCGTTTGGAGCAGCAGAAGTGCGACAAATTTGTTGTCTTCTCAATCATTTCTTAGCTTCAAACTCCCATATCTCGGGAACGGATTGACCTAACCCAAAAATTCCTGTTGCATCTGAAAGTAGAAACTCGCCCGATTACAACGGTATGTGTATTTTTTCCCTAGGCCATTCTGGTTAAGCGTTAGGAGCAGCAGAAGTGCGAAAAAGTTGTTGTCTTCTCAACCATTTCTTAGCTTTAAACTCCCATATCTCGCGAACGGATTGACCAAACCCAGAAGTTCCTGCTGCGTCTGAAAGTAGAAACTCGCCCGATTACAACGATATGTGTATTTTTTCCCTAGGCCATTCTGGTTAAGCGTTAGGAGCAGCAGAAGTGCGAAAAATTTGTTGCCTTCTCAATCATTTCTTAGCTTCAAACTCCCAATCTCGCGAACGGATTGACCTAACCCAAAAATTCCTGTTGCATCTGAAAGTAGAAACTCGCCCGGTTACAACGGTATGTGTATTTTTTCCCTAGGCCATTCTGGTTATGCGTTAGGAGCAGCAGAAGTGCGAAAAATTTGTTGTCTTCTCAACCATTTCTTAGCTTCAAACTCCCATATCTCGCGAACGGATTGACCAAACCCAGAAGTTCCTGCTGCGTCTGAAAGTAGAAACTCGCCCGATTACAACGATATGCGTATTTTTTCCCTAGGCCATTCTGGTTAAGCGTTTGGAGCAGCAGAAGTGCGAAAAATTTGTTGTCTTCTCAACCATTTCTTGGCTTCAAACTCCCATATCACGCGAACGGATTGACCTAACCCAAAAATTCCTGTTGCGTCTGAAAGTAGAAACTCGCCCGATTACAACGGTATGTGTATTTTTTCCCTAGGCCATTCTGATTAAGCGTTTGGAGCAGCAGAAGTGCGAAAAATTTGTTGTCTTCATAACCATTTCTTAGCTTCAAACTCCCATATCTCGCGAACGGATTGACCTAACCCAAAAATTCCTATTGCATCTGAAAGTAGAAACTCGCCCGATTACAACGGTACGTGTATTTTTCCCTTAGGCCATTCTGGTTAAGCGATTGGAGCAGCAGAAGTGCGAAAAATTTATTGTCTTGTCAACCATTTCTTAGCTTGAAAGTCCCATATCTCGCGAACGTATTGACCTAACCCAAAAATTCCTGTTGCATCTGAAAGTAGAATCTCGCCCGATTACAACGGTATGTGTATTTTTTCCCTAGGCCATTCTGGTTAAGCGTTAGGAGCAGCAGAAGTGCGAAAAAGTTGTTGTCTTCTCAACCATTTCTTAGCTTTAAACTCCCATATCTCGCGAACGGATTGACCAAACCCAGAAGTTCCTGCTGCGTCTGAAAGTAGAAACTCGCCCGATTACAACGATATGTGTATTTTTTCCCTAGGCCATTCTGGTTAAGCGTTAGGAGCAGCAGAAGTGCGAAAAATTTGTTGTCTTCTCAATCATTTCTTAGCTTCAAACTCCCAATCTCGCGAACGGATTGACCTAACCCAAAAATTCCTGTTGCATCTGAAAGTAGAAACTCGCCCGGTTACAACGGTATGTGTATTTTTTCCCTAGGCCATTCTGGTTATGCGTTAGGAGCAGCAGAAGTGCGAAAAATTTGTTGTCTTCTCAACCATTTCTTAGCTTCAAACTCCCATATCTCGCGAACGGATTGACCAAACCCAGAAGTTCCTGCTGCGTCTGAAAGTAGAAACTCGCCCGATTACAACGATATGCGTATTTTTTCCCTAGGCCATTCTGGTTAAGCGTTTGGAGCAGCAGAAGTGCGAAAAATTTGTTGTCTTCTCAACCATTTCTTAGCTTCAAACTCCCATATCTCGCGAACGGATTGACCTAACCCAAAAATTCCTATTGCATCTGAAAGTAGAAACTCGCCCGATTACAACGGTACGTGTATTTTTCCCTTAGGCCATTCTGGTTAAGCGATTGGAGCAGCAGAAGTGCGAAAAATTTATTGTCTTGTCAACCATTTCTTAGCTTGAAAGTCCCATATCTCGCGAACGTATTGACTTAACCCAAAAATTCCTATTGCATCTGAAAGTAGAAACTCGCCCGATTACAGCGGTATGTGTATTTTTTCCCTATGCCATTCTGGTTAAGCGTTTGGAGCAACAGAATTGCGAAAAATTTTTTGCTTTCTCAACCATTTCTTGGCTTCAAACTGCCATATCTCGCGAACGGATTGACCTAACCCAAAAATTCCTATTGCATCTGAAAGTAGAAACTCGCCCGATTACAACGGTACGTGTATTTTTCCCTTAGGCCATTCTGGTTAAGCGATTGGAGCAGCAGAAGTGCGAAAAATTTATTGTCTTGTCAACCATTTCTTAGCTTCAAACTCCCAATCTCGCGAACGGATTGACCTAACCCAAAAATTCCTGTTGCATCTGAAAGTAGAAACTCGCCCGGTTACAACGGTATGTGTATTTTTTCCCTAGGCCATTCTGGTTATGCGTTAGGAGCAGCAGAAGTGCGAAAAATTTGTTGTCTTCTCAACCATTTCTTAGCTTCAAACTCCCATATCTCGCGAACGGATTGACCAAACCCAGAAGTTCCTGCTGCGTCTGAAAGTAGAAACTCGCCCGATTACAACGATATGCGTATTTTTTCCCTAGGCCATTCTGGTTAAGCGTTTGGAGCAGCAGAAGTGCGAAAAATTTGTTGTCTTCTCAACCATTTCTTGGCTTCAAACTCCCATATCACGCGAACGGATTGACCTAACCCAAAAATTCCTGTTGCGTCTGAAAGTAGAAACTCGCCCGATTACAACGGTATGTGTATTTTTTCCCTAGGCCATTCTGATTAAGCGTTTGGAGCAGCAGAAGTGCGAAAAATTTGTTGTCTTCATAACCATTTCTTAGCTTCAAACTCCCATATCTCGCGAACGGATTGACCTAACCCAAAAATTCCTATTGCATCTGAAAGTAGAAACTCGCCCGATTACAACGGTACGTGTATTTTTCCCTTAGGCCATTCTGGTTAAGCGATTGGAGCAGCAGAAGTGCGAAAAATTTATTGTCTTGTCAACCATTTCTTAGCTTGAAAGTCCCATATCTCGCGAACGTATTGACCTAACCCAAAAATTCCTGTTGCATCTGAAAGTAGAATCTCGCCCGATTACAACGGTATGTGTATTTTTTCCCTAGGCCATTCTGGTTAAGCGTTAGGAGCAGCAGAAGTGCGAAAAAGTTGTTGTCTTCTCAAGCATTTCTTAGCTTTAAGCTCCCATATCTCGCGAACGGATTGACCAAACCCAGAAGTTCCTGCTGCGTCTGAAAGTAGAAACTCGCCCGATTACAACGATATGTGTATTTTTTCCCTAGGCCATTCTGGTTAAGCGTTAGGAGCAGCAGAAGTGCGAAAAATTTGTTGTCTTCTCAATCATTTCTTAGCTTCAAACTCCCAATCTCGCGAACGGATTGACCTAACCCAAAAATTCCTGTTGCATCTGAAAGTAGAAACTCGCCCGGTTACAACGGTATGTGTATTTTTTCCCTAGGCCATTCTGGTTATGCGTTAGGAGCAGCAGAAGTGCGAAAAATTTGTTGTCTTCTCAACCATTTCTTAGCTTCAAACTCCCATATCTCGCGAACGGATTGACCAAACCCAGAAGTTCCTGCTGCGTCTGAAAGTAGAAACTCGCCCGATTACAACGATATGCGTATTTTTTCCCTAGGCCATTCTGGTTAAGCGTTTGGAGCAGCAGAAGTGCGAAAAATTTGTTGTCTTCTCAACCATTTCTTGGCTTCAAACTCCCATATCACGCGAACGGATTGACCTAACCCAAAAATTCCTGTTGCGTCTGAAAGTAGAAACTCGCCCGATTACAACGGTATGTGTATTTTTTCCCTAGGCCATTCTGATTAAGCGTTTGGAGCAGCAGAAGTGCGAAAAATTTGTTGTCTTCATAACCATTTCTTAGCTTCAAACTCCCATATCTCGCGAACGGATTGAACTAACCCAAAAATTCCTATTGCATCTGAAAGTAGAAACTCGCCCGATTACAACGGTACGTGTATTTTTCCCTTAGGCCATTCTGGTTAAGCGATTGGAGCAGCAGAAGTGCGAAAAATTTATTGTCTTGTCAACCATTTCTTAGCTTGAAAGTCCCATATCTCGCGAACGTATTGACTTAACCCAAAAATTCCTATTGCATCTGAAAGTAGAAACTCGCCCGATTACAGCGGTATGTGTATTTTTTCCCTATGCCATTCTGGTTAAGCGTTTGGAGCAACAGAATTGCGAAAAATTTTTTGCTTTCTCAACCATTTCTTGGCTTCAAACTGCCATATCTCGCGAACGGATTGACCTAACCCAAAAATTCCTATTGCATCTGAAAGTAGAAACTCGCCCGATTACAACGGTACGTGTATTTTTCCCTTAGGCCATTCTGGTTAAGCGATTGGAGCAGCAGAAGTGCGAAAAATTTATTGTCTTGTCAACCATTTCTTAGCTTGAAAGTCCCATATCTCGCGAACGTATTGACCTAACCCAAAAATTCCTATTGCATCTGAAAGTAGAAACTCGCCCGATTACAGCGGTATGTGTAGTTTTTCCCTAGGCAATTCTGGTTAAGCGTTTGGAGCAGCAGAAGTGCGACAAATTTGTTGTCTTCTCAATCATTTCTTAGCTTCAAACTCCCATATCTCGCGAACGGATTGACCAAACCCAGAAGTTCCTGCTGCATCTGAAAGTAGAAACTCGCCCGGTTACAACGGTATTGGTATTTTTTCCCTAGGCCATTCTGGTTATGCGTTAGGAGCAGCAGAATTGCGAAAAATTTGTTGTCTTCTCAACCATTTCTTAGCTTCAAACTCCCATATCTAGCGAACGGATTGACCTAACCCAAAAATTCCTGATGCGTCTGAAAGTAGAAACTCGCCCGATTACAACGATATGTGTATTTTTTCCCTAGGCCATTCTGGTTAAGCGTTAGGAGCAGCAGAAGTGCGAAAAATTTGTTGCCTTCTCAATCATTTCTTAGCTTCAAACTCCCATATCTCGCGAACGGATTGACCTAACCCAAAAATTCCTGTTGCATCTGAAAGTAGAAACTCGCCCGATTACAACGGTATGTGTATTTTTTCCCTAGGCCATTCTGGTTAAGCGTTTGGAGCAGCAGAATTGCGAAAAATTTTTTGCTTTCTCAACCATTTCTTGGCTTCAAACTGCCATATCTCGCGAACGGATTGACCTAACCCAAAAATTCCTATTGCATCTGAAAGTAGAAACTCGCCCGATTACAGCGGTATGTGTATTTTTTCCCTATGCCATTCTGGTTAAGCGTTTGGAGCAGCAGAATTGCGAAAAATTTTTTGCTTTCTCAACCATTTCTTGGCTTCAAACTGCCATATCTCGCGAACGGATTGACCAAACCCAGAAGTTCCTGCTGCGTCTGAAAGTAGAAACTCGCCCGATTACAACGATATGTGTATTTTTTCCATAGGCCATTCTGGTTAAGCGTTAGGAGCAGCAGAAGTGCGAAAAATTTGTTGTCTTCTCAATCATTTCTTAGCTTCAAACTCCCATATCTCGCGAACGGATTGACCTAACCCAAAAATTCCTATTGCATCTGAAAGTAGAAACTCGCCCGCTTACAACGGTATGTGTATTTTTTCCCTAGGCCATTCTGGTTAAGCGTTTGGAGCAACAGAATTGCGAAAAATTTTTTGCTTTCTCAACCATTTCTTGGCTTCAAACTGCCATATCTCGCGAACGGATTGACCTAACCCAAAAATTCCTATTGCATCTGAAAGTAGAAACTCGCCCGATTTCAACGGTATGTGTATTTTTTCCCTAGGCCATTCTGGTTAAGTGTTAGGAGCAGCAGAAGTGCGAAAAAGTTGTTGTCTTCTCAACCATTTCTTAGCTTTAAACTCCCATATCTCGCGAACGGATTGATCTAACCCAAAAATTCCTGTTGCGTCTGAAAGTAGAAACTCGCCCGATTACAACGGTATGTGTATTTTTTCCCTAGGCCATTCTGATTAAGCGTTTGGAGCAGCAGAAGTGCGAAAAATTTGTTGTCTTCATAACCATTTCTTAGCTTCAAACTCCCATATCTCGCGAACGGATTGACCAAACCCAGAAGTTCCTGCTGCGTCTAAAAGTAGAAACTCGCCCGATTACAACGATATGTGTATTTTTTCCATAGGCCATTCTGGTTAAGCGTTAGGAGCAGCAGAAGTGCGAAAAAGTTGTTGTCTTCTCAACCATTTCTTAGCTTTAAACTCCCATATCTCGGGAACGGATTGACCTAACCCAAAAATTCCTGTTGCATCTGAAAGTAGAAACTCGCCCGATTTCAACGGTATGTGTATTTTTTCCCTATGCCATTCTGGTTAAGCGTTTGGAGCATCAGAATTGCGAAAAATCTTTTGCTTTCTCAACCATTTCTTGGCTTCAAACTGCCATATCTCGCGAACGGATTGACCTAACCCAAAAATTCCTATTGCATCTGAAAGTAGAAACTCGCCCGATTACAACGGTACGTGTATTTTTCCCTTAGGCCATTCTGGTTAAGCGATTGGAGCAGCAGAAGTGCGAAAAATTTATTGTCTTGTCCACCATTTCTTAGCTTGAAAGTCCCATATCTCGCGAACGTATTGACCTAACCCAAAAATTCCTATTGCATCTGAAAGTAGAAACTCGCCCGATTACAGCGGTATGTGTAGTTTTTCCCTAGGCAATTCTGGTTAAGCGTTAGGAGCAGCAGAAGTGCGAAAAAGTTGTTGTCTTCTCAACCATTTCTTAGCTTTAAACTCCCATATCTCGCGAACGGATTGACCAAACCCAGAAGTTCCTGCTGCGTCTGAAAGTAGAAACTCGCCCGATTACAACGATATGTGTATTTTTTCCCTAGGCCATTCTGGTTAAGCGTGTGGAGCAGCAGAATAGCGAAAAATTGTTTGCCTTCTCTACCATTTCTTGGCTTCAAACTCCCATATCTCGCGAACGGATTGACCTAACCCAAAAATTCCTGTTGCATCTGAAAGTAGAAACTCGCCCGGTTACAACGGTATGTGTATTTTTTCTCTAGGCCATTCTGGTTATGCGTTAGGAGCAGCAGAATTGCGAAAAATTTGTTGTCTTCTCAACCATTTCTTAGCTTCAAACTCCCATATCTCGCGAACGGATTGACCAAACCCAGAAGTTCCTGCTGCGTCTGAAAGTAGAAACTCGCCCGATTACAACGATATGCGTATTTTTTCCCTAGGCCAGTCTGGTTAAGCGTTTGGAGCAGCAGAAGTGCGAAAAATTTGTTGTCTTCTCAACCATTTCTTGGCTTCAAACTCCCATATCTCGCGAACGGATTGACCTAACCCAAAAGTTCCTGTTGCGTCTGAAAGTAGAAACTCGCCCGATTACAACGATATGTGTATTTTTTCCCTAGGCCATTCTGGTTAAGCGTTAGGAGCAGCAGAAGTGCGAAAAATTTGTTGTCTTCTCAACCATTTCTTGGCTTCAAACTGCCATATCTCGCGAACGGATTGACCTAACCCAAAAATTCCTATTGCATCTGAAAGTAGAAACTCGCCCGATTACAGCGGTATGTGTATTTTTTCCCTATGCCATTCTGGTTAAGCGTTTGGAGCAGCAGAATTGCGAAAAATTTTTTGCTTTCTCAACCATTTCTTGGCTTCAAACTGCCATATCTCGCGAACGGATTGACCTAACCAAAAAATTCCTATTGCATCTGAAAGTAGAAACTCGCCCGATTACAACGGTACGTGTATTTTTCCCTTAGGCCATTCTGGTTAAGCGATTGGAGCAGCAGAAGTGCGAAAAATTTGTTGTCTTCTCAACCATTTCTTAGCTTCAAACTCCCATATCTCGCGAACGGATTGACCAAACCCAGAAGTTCCTGCTGCGTCTGAAAGTAGAAACTCGCCCGATTACAACGATATGCGTATTTTTTCCCTAGGCCATTCTGGTTAAGCGTTTGGAGCAGCAGAAGTGCAAAAAATTTGTTGTCTTCTCAACCATTTTGTGGCTTCAAACTCCCATATCTCGCGAACGGATTGATCTAACCCAAAAATTCCTGTTGCGTCTGAAAGTAGAAACTCGCCCGATTACAACGGTATGTGTATTTTTTCCCTAGGCCATTCTGATTAAGCGTTTGGTGCAGCAGAAGTGCGAAAAATTTGTTGTCTTCATAACCATTTCTTAGCTTCAAACTCCCATATCTCGCGAACGGATTGACCTAACCCAAAAATTCCTATTGCATCTGAAAGTAGAAACTCGCCCGATTACAACGGTACGTGTATTTTTCCCTTAGGCCATTCTGGTTAAGCGATTGGAGCAGCAGAAGTGCGAAAAATTTATTGTCTTGTCAACCATTTCTTAGGTTGAAAGTCCCATATCTCGCGAACGTATTGACCTAACCCAAAAATTCCTATTGCATCTGAAAGTAGAAACTCGCCCGATTACAGCGGTATGTGTATTCTTTCCCTAGGCAATTCTGGTTAAGCGTTTGGAGCAGCAGAATTGCCAAAAAATTTTTTGCTTTCTCAACCATTTCTTGGCTTCAAACTGCCATATCTCGCGAACGGATTGACCTAACCCAAAAATTCCTATTGCATCTGAAAGTAGAAACTAGCCCGATTACAGCGGTACGTGAATTTTTCCCTTAGGCCATTCTGGTTAAGCGATTGGAGCAGCAGAAGTGCGAAAAATTTATTGTCTTCTCAACCATTTCTTGGCTTCAAACTCCCATATCTCTCGAACGGATTGACCAAACCCAGAAGTTCCTGCTGCGTCTGAAAGTAGAAACTCGCCCGATTACATCGATATGTGTATTTTTTCCATAGGCCATTCTGGTTAAGCGTTAGGAGCAGCAGAAGTGCGAAAAATTTGTTGTCTTCTCAATCATTTCTTAGCTTCAAACTCCCATATCTCGCGAACGGATTGACCTAACCCAAAAATTCCTGTTGCATCTGAAAGTAGAAACTCGCCCGCTTACAACGGTATGTGTATTTTTTCCCTAGGCCATTCTGGTTAAGCGTTAGGAGCAGCAGAAGTGCGAAAAATTTGTTGTCTTCTCAACCATTTCTTAGCTTCAAACTCCCATATCTCGCGAACGGATTGACCAAACCCAGAAGTTCCTGCTGCGTCTGAAAGTAGAAACTCGCCCGATTACAACGATATGCGTATTTTT
This sequence comes from Ptiloglossa arizonensis, assembly GCF_051014685.1. Lineage (NCBI taxonomy): Eukaryota > Metazoa > Arthropoda > Insecta > Hymenoptera > Colletidae > Ptiloglossa > Ptiloglossa arizonensis. The sequence continues at coordinate 633,370 of NW_027478619.1, read as the reverse complement.
TCCCTAGGGCATTCTGGTTAAGCGTTTGGAGCAGCAGAATTGCGAAAAATGTTTTGCCTTCTCAACCACTTCTTGGCTTCAAACTCCCATATCTCGCGAACGGATTGACCTAACCCAAGAATTCCTGTTGCATCTGAAAGTAGAAACACGCCCGATTACAACGGTATGTGTATTTTCTCCCTAGGCCATTCTGGTTAAGCGTTTGGAGCAGCAGAATTGCGAAAAATTTTTTGCTTTCTCAACCATTTCTTGGCTTCAAACTGCCATATCTCGCGAACGGATTGACCTAACCCAAAAATTCCTATTGCATCTGAAAGCAGAAACTCGCCCGATTACAACGGTATGTGTATTTTTCCCTTAGGCCACTCTGGTTAAGCGATTGGAGCAGCAGAAGTGCGAAAAATTTATTGTCTTGTCAACCATTTCTTAGCTTGAAAGTCCCATATCTCGCGAACGTATTGACCTAACCCAAAAATTCCTGTTGCATCTGAAAGTAGAAACTCGCCCGATTACAGCGGTATGTGTATTTTTTCCCTATGCCATTCTGGTTAAGCGTTTGGAGCAGCAGAAGTGCGAAAAATTTATTGTCTTCTCAACCATTTCTTGGCTTCAAACTCCCATATCTCTCGAACGGATTGACCAAACCCAGAAGTTACTGCTGCGTCTGAAAGTAGAAACTCGCCCGATTACAACGATATGTGTATTTTTTCCATACGCCATTCTGGTTAAGCGTTAGGAGCAGCAGAAGTGCGAAAAATTTGTTGTCTTCTCAATCATTTCTTAGCTTCAAACTCCCATATCTCGCGAACGGATTGACCTAACCCAAAAATTCCTGTTGCATCTGAAAGTAGAAACTCGCCCGCTTACAACGGTATGTGTATTTTTTCCCTAGGCCATTCTGGTTAAGCGTTTGGAGCAGCAGAATTGCGAAAAATTTGTTGTCTTCTCAACCATTTCTTAGCTTCAAACTCCCATATCTCGCGAACGGATTGACCAAACCCAGAAGTTCCTGCTGCGTCTGAAAGTAGAAACTCGCCCGATTACAACGATATGCGTATTTTTTCCCTAGGGCATTCTGGTTAAGCGTTTGGAGCAGCAGAATTGCGAAAAATGTTTTGCCTTCTCAACCACTTCTTGGCTTCAAACTGCCATATCTCGCGAACGGATTGACCTAACCCAAAAATTCCTATTGCATCTGAAAGTAGAAACTCGCCCGATTACAGCGGTATGTGTATTTTTTCCCTATGCCATTCTGGTTAAGCGTTTGGAGCAGCAGAATTGCGAAAAATTTTTTGCTTTCTCAACCATTTCTTGGCTTCAAACTGCCATATCTCGCGAACGGATTGACCTAACCAAAAAATTCCTATTGCATCTGAAAGTAGAAACTCGCCCGATTACAACGGTACGTGTATTTTTCCCTTAGGCCATTCTGGTTAAGCGATTGGAGCAGCAGAAGTGCGAAAAATTTGTTGTCTTCTCAACCATTTCTTAGCTTCAAACTCCCATATCTCGCGAACGGATTGACCAAACCCAGAAGATCCTGCTGCGTCTGAAAGTAGAAACTCGCCCGATTACAACGATATGCGTATTTTTTCCCTAGGCCATTCTGGTTAAGCGTTTGGAGCAGCAGAAGTGCGAAAAATTTGTTATCTTCTCAATCATTTCTTAGCTTCAAACTCCCATATCTCGCGAACGGATTGACCTAACCCAAAAATTCCTGTTGCATCTGAAAGTAGAAACTCGCCCGCTTGCAACGGTATGTGTATTTTTTCCCTAGGCCATTCTGGTTAAGCGTTAGGAGCAGCAGAAGTGCGAAAAATTTGTTGTCTTCTCAACCATTTCTTAGCTTCAAACTCCCATATCTCGCGAACGGATTGACCAAACCCAGAAGTTCCTGCTGCGTCTGAAAGTAGAAACTCGCCCGATTACAACGATATGCGTATTTTTTCCCTAGGGCATTCTGGTTAAGCGTTTGGAGCAGCAGAATTGCGAAAAATGTTTTGCCTTCTCAACCACTTCTTGGCTTCAAACTCCCATATCTCGCGAACGGATTGACCTAACCCAAAAATTCCTGTTGCATCTGAAAGTAGAAACTCGCCCGATTACAACGGTATGTGTATTTTCTCCCTAGGCCATTCTGGTTAAGCGTTTGGAGCAGCAGAATTGCGAAAAATTTTTTGCTTTCTCAACCATTTCTTGGCTTCAAACTGCCATATCTCGCGAACGGATTGACCTAACCCAAAAATTCCTATTGCATCTGAAAGCAGAAACTCGCCCGATTACAACGGTATGTGTATTTTTCCCTTAGGCCACTCTGGTTAAGCGATTGGAGCAGCAGATGTGCGAAAAATTTATTGTCTTGTCAACCATTTCTTAGCTTGAAAGTCCCATATCTCGCGAACGTATTGACCTAACCCAAAAATTCCTGTTGCATCTGAAAGTAGAAACTCGCCCGATTACAGCGGTATGTGTATTTTTTCCCTATGCCATTCTGGTTAAGCGTTTGGAGCAGCAGAAGTGCGAAAAATTTATTGTCTTCTCAACCATTTCTTGGCTTCAAACTCCCATATCTCTCGAACGGATTGACCAAACCCAGAAGTTCCTGCTGCGTCTGAAAGTAGAAACTCGCCCGATTACAACGATATGTGTATTTTTTCCATACGCCATTCTGGTTAAGCGTTAGGAGCAGCAGAAGTGCGAAAAATTTGTTGTCTTCTCAATCATTTCTTAGCTTCAAACTCCCATATCTCGCGAACGGATTGACCTAACCCAAAAATTCCTGTTGCATCTGAAAGTAGAAACTCGCCCGCTTACAACGGTATGTGTATTTTTTCCCTAGGCCATTCTGGTTAAGCGTTTGGAGCAGCAGAATTGCGAAAAATTTGTTGTCTTCTCAACCATTTCTTAGCTTCAAACTCCCATATCTCGCGAACGGATTGACCAAACCCAGAAGTTCCTGCTGCGTCTGAAAGTAGAAACTCGCCCGATTACAACGATATGCGTATTTTTTCCCTAGGGCATTCTGGTTAAGCGTTTGGAGCAGCAGAATTGCGAAAAATGTTTTGCCTTCTCAACCACTTCTTGGCTTCAAACTGCCATATCTCGCGAACGGATTGACCTAACCCAAAAATTCCTATTGCATCTGAAAGTAGAAACTCGCCCGATTACAGCGGTATGTGTATTTTTTCCCTATGCCATTCTGGTTAAGCGTTTGGAGCAGCAGAATTGCGAAAAATTTTTTGCTTTCTCAACCATTTCTTGGCTTCAAACTGCCATATCTCGCGAACGGATTGACCTAACCAAAAAATTCCTATTGCATCTGAAAGTAGAAACTCGCCCGATTACAACGGTACGTGTATTTTTCCCTTAGGCCATTCTGGTTAAGCGATTGGAGCAGCAGAAGTGCGAAAAATTTGTTGTCTTCTCAACCATTTCTTAGCTTCAAACTCCCATATCTCGCGAACGGATTGACCAAACCCAGAAGATCCTGCTGCGTCTGAAAGTAGAAACTCGCCCGATTACAACGATATGCGTATTTTTTCCCTAGGCCATTCTGGTTAAGCGTTTGGAGCAGCAGAAGTGCGAAAAATTTGTTGTCTTCTCAACCATTTTGTGGCTTCAAACTCCCATATCTCGCGAACGGATTGATCTAACCCAAAAATTCCTGTTGGTCTGAAAGTAGAAACTCGCCCGATTACAACGGTATGTGTATTTTTTCCCTAGGCCATTCTGATTAAGCGTTTGGTGCAGCAGAAGTGCGAAAAATTTGTTGTCTTCATAACCATTTCTTAGCTTCAAACTCCCATATCTCGCGAACGGATTGACCTAACCCAAAAATTCCTATTGCATCTGAAAGTAGAAACTCGCCCGATTACAACGGTACGTGTATTTTTCCCTTAGGCCATTCTGGTTAAGCGATTGGAGCAGCAGAAGTACGAAAAATTTATTGTCTTGTCAACCATTTCTTAGGTTGAAAGTCCCATATCTCGCGAACGTATTGACCTAACCCAAAAATTCCTATTGCATCTGAAAGTAGAAACTCGCCCGATTACAGCGGTATGTGTATTCTTTCCATAGGCAATTCTGGTAAAGCGTTTGGAGCAGCAGAATTGCGAAAAATTTTTTGCTTTCTCAACCATTTCTTGGCTTCAAACTGCCATATCTCGCGAACGGATTGACCTAACCTAAAAATTCCTATTGCATCTGAAAGTAGAAACTCGCCCGATTACAGCGGTACGTGTATTTTTCCCTTAGGCCATTCTGGTTAAGCGATTGGAGCAGCAGAAGTGCGAAAAATTTGTTGTCTTCTCAACCATTTCTTAGCTTGAAAGTCCCATATCTCGCGAACGTATTGACCTAACCCAAAAATTCCTGTTGCATCTGAAAGTAGAAACTCGCACGATTACAGCGGTATGTGTAGTTTTTCCCTAGGCAATTCTGGTTAAGCGTTTGGAGCAGCAGAAGTGCGACAAATTTGTTGTCTTCTCAATCATTTCTTAGCTTCAAACTCCCATATCTCGCGAACGGATTGACCTAACCCAAAAATTCCTATTGCATCTGAAAGTAGAAACTCGCCCGATTACAGCGGTATGTGTAGTTTTTCCCTAGGCAATTCTTGTTAAGGGTTTGGAGCAGCAGAAGTGCGACAAATTTGTTGTCTTCTCAATCATTTCTTAGCTTCAAACTCCCATATCTCGGGAACGGATTGACCTAACCCAAAAATTCCTGTTGCATCTGAAAGTAGAAACTCGCCCGATTACAACGGTATGTGTATTTTTTCCCTAGGCCATTCTGGTTAAGCGTTAGGAGCAGCAGAAGTGCGAAAAAGTTGTTGTCTTCTCAACCATTTCTTAGCTTTAAACTCCCATATCTCGCGAACGGATTGACCAAACCCAGAAGTTCCTGCTGCGTCTGAAAGTAGAAACTCGCCCGATTACAACGATATGTGTATTTTTTCCCTAGGCCATTCTGGTTAAGCGTTAGGAGCAGCAGAAGTGCGAAAAATTTGTTGTCTTCTCAATCATTTCTTAGCTTCAAACTCCCATATCTCGCGAACGGATTGACCTAACCCAAAAATTCCTGTTGCATCTGAAAGTAGAAACTCGCCCGATTACAACGGTATGTGTATTTTTTCCCTAGGCCATTCTGGTTAAGCGTTTGGAGCAGCAGAATTGCGAAAAATTTTTTGCTTTCTCAACCATTTCTTGGCTTCAAACTGCCATATCTCGCGAACGGATTGACCTAACCCAAAAATTCCTATTGCATCTGAAAGTAGAAACTCGCCCGCTTACAACGGTACGTGTATTTTTCCCTTAGGCCATTCTGGTTAAGCGATTGGAGCAGCAGAAGTGCGAAAAATTTATTGTCTTGTCAACCATTTCTTAGGTTGAAAGTCCCATATCTCGCGAACGTATTGACCTAACCCAAAAATTCCTATTGCATCTGAAAGTAGAAACTCGCCCGATTACAGCGGTATGTGTATTCTTTCCCTAGGCAATTCTGGTTAAGCGTTTGGAGCAGCAGAATTGCGAAAAATTTTTTGCTTTCTCAACCATTTCTTGGCTTCAAACTGCCATATCTCGCGAACGGATTGACCTAACCCAAAAATTCCTATTGCATCTGAAAGTAGAAACTCGCCCGATTACAGCGGTACGTGTATTTTTCCCTTAGGCCATTCTGGTTAAGCGATTGGAGCAGCAGAAGTGCGAAAAATTTATTGTCTTCTCAACCATTTCTTGGCTTCAAACTCCCATATCTCTCGAACGGATTGACCAAACCCAGAAGTTCCTGCTGCGTCTGAAAGTAGAAACTCGCCCGATTACAACGATATGTGAATTTTTTCCATAGGCCATTCTGGTTAAGCGTTAGGAGCAGCAGAAGTGCGAAAAATTTGTTGTCTTCTCAAACATTTCTTAGCTTCAAACTCCCATATCTCGCGAACGGATTGACCTAACCCAAAAATTCCTGTTGCATCTGAAAGTAGAAACTCGCCCGCTTACAACGGAGTATGTATTTTTTTCCCTAGGCCATTCTGGTTAAGCGTTAGGAGCAGCAGAAGTGCGAAAAATTTGTTGTCTTCTCAACCATTTCTTAGCTTCAAACTCCCATATCTCGCGAACGGATTGACCAAACCCAGAAGTTCCTGCTGCGTCTGAAAGTAGAAACTCGCCCGATTACAACGATATGCGTATTTTTTCCCTAGGGCATTCTGGTTAAGCGTTTGGAGCAGCAGAATTGCGAAAAATGTTTTGCCTTCTCAACCACTTCTTGGCTTCAAACTCCCATATCTCGCGAACGGATTGACCTAACCCAAAAATTCCTGTTGCATCTGAAAGTAGAAACTCGCCCGATTACAACGGTACGTGTATTTTTCCCTTAGGCCATTCTGGTTAAGCGATTGGAGCAGCAGAAGTGCGAAAAATTTGTTGTCTTCTCAACCATTTCTTAGCTTCAAACTCCCATATCTCGCGAACGGATTGACCAAACCCAGAAGATCATGCTGCGTCTGAAAGTAGAAACTCGCCCGATTACAACGATATGCGTATTTTTTCCCTAGGCCATTCTGGTTAAGCGTTTGGAGCAGCAGAAGTGCGAAAAATTTGTTGTCTTCTCAACCATTTTGTGGCTTCAAACTCCCATATCTCGCGAACGGATTGATCTAACCCAAAAATTCCTGTTGGTCTGAAAGTAGAAACTCGCCCGATTACAACGGTATGTGTATTTTTTCCCTAGGCCATTCTGATTAAGCGTTTGGTGCAGCAGAAGTGCGAAAAATTTGTTGTCTTCATAACCATTTCTTAGCTTCAAACTCCCATATCTCGCGAACGGATTGACCTAACCCAAAAATTCCTATTGCATCTGAAAGTAGAAACTCGCCCGATTACAACGGTACGTGTATTTTTCCCTTAGGCCATTCTGGTTAAGCGATTGGAGCAGCAGAAGTGCGAAAAATTTATTGTCTTGTCAACCATTTCTTAGGTTGAAAGTCCCATATCTCGCGAACGTATTGACCTAACCCAAAAATTCCTATTGCATCTGAAAGTAGAAACTCGCCCGATTACAGCGGTATGTGTATTCTTTCCATAGGCAATTCTGGTAAAGCGTTTGGAGCAGCAGAATTGCGAAAAATTTTTTGCTTTCTCAACCATTTCTTGGCTTCAAACTGCCATATCTCGCGAACGGATTGACCTAACCTAAAAATTCCTATTGCATCTGAAAGTAGAAACTCGCCCGATTACAGCGGTACGTGTATTTTTCCCTTAGGCCATTCTGGTTAAGCGATTGGAGCAGCAGAAGTGCGAAAAATTTGTTGTCTTCTCAACCATTTCTTAGCTTGAAAGTCCCATATCTCGCGAACGTATTGACCTAACCCAAAAATTCCTGTTGCATCTGAAAGTAGAAACTCGCACGATTACAGCGGTATGTGTAGTTTTTCCCTAGGCAATTCTGGTTAAGCGTTTGGAGCAGCAGAAGTGCGACAAATTTGTTGTCTTCTCAATCATTTCTTAGCTTCAAACTCCCATATCTCGCGAACGGATTGACCTAACCCAAAAATTCCTATTGCATCTGAAAGTAGAAACTCGCCCGATTACAGCGGTATGTGTAGTTTTTCCCTAGGCAATTCTGGTTAAGGGTTTGGAGCAGCAGAAGTGCGACAAATTTGTTGTCTTCTCAATCATTTCTTAGCTTCAAACTCCCATATCTCGGGAACGGATTGACCTAACCCAAAAATTCCTGTTGCATCTGAAAGTAGAAACTCGCCCGATTACAACGGTGTGTGTATTTTTTCCCTAGGCCATTCTGGTTAAGCGTTAGGAGCAGCAGAAGTGCGAAAAAGTTGTTGTCTTCTCAACCATTTCTTAGCTTTAAACTCCCATATCTCGCGAACGGATTGACCAAACCCAGAAGTTCCTGCTGCGTCTGAAAGTAGAAACTCGCCCGATTACAACGATATGTGTATTTTTTCCCTAGGCCATTCTGGTTAAGCGTTAGGAGCAGCAGAAGTGCGAAAAATTTGTTGTCTTCTCAATCATTTCTTAGCTTCAAACTCCCATATCTCGCGAACGGATTGACCTAACCCAAAAATTCCTGTTGCATCTGAAAGTAGAAACTCGCCCGATTACAACGGTATGTGTATTTTTTCCCTAGGCCATTCTGGTTAAGCGTTTGGAGCAGCAGAATTGCGAAAAATTTTTTGCTTTCTCAACCATTTCTTGGCTTCAAACTGCCATATCTCGCGAACGGATTGACCTAACCCAAAAATTCCTATTGCATCTGAAAGTAGAAACTCGCCCGCTTACAACGGTACGTGTATTTTTCCCTTAGGCCATTCTGGTTAAGCGATTGGAGCAGCAGAAGTGCGAAAAATTTATTGTCTTGTCAACCATTTCTTAGGTTGAAAGTCCCATATCTCGCGAACGTATTGACCTAACCCAAAAATTCCTATTGCATCTGAAAGTAGAAACTCGCCCGATTACAGCGGTATGTGTATTCTTTCCCTAGGCAATTCTGGTTAAGCGTTTGGAGCAGCAGAATTGCGAAAAATTTTTTGCTTTCTCAACCATTTCTTGGCTTCAAACTGCCATATCTCGCGAACGGATTGACCTAACCCAAAAATTCCTATTGCATCTGAAAGTAGAAACTCGCCCGATTACAGCGGTACGTGTATTTTTCCCTTAGGCCATTCTGGTTAAGCGATTGGAGCAGCAGAAGTGCGAAAAATTTATTGTCTTCTCAACCATTTCTTGGCTTCAAACTCCCATATCTCTCGAACGGATTGACCAAACCCAGAAGTTCCTGCTGCGTCTGAAAGTAGAAACTCGCCCGATTACAACGATATGTGAATTTTTTCCATAGGCCATTCTGGTTAAGCGTTAGGAGCAGCAGAAGTGCGAAAAATTTGTTGTCTTCTCAAACATTTCTTAGCTTCAAACTCCCATATCTCGCGAACGGATTGACCTAACCCAAAAATTCCTGTTGCATCTGAAAGTAGAAACTCGCCCGCTTACAACGGTATGTGTATTTTTTCCCGAGGCCATTCTGGTTAAGCGTTAAGGGCAGCAGAAGTGCGAAAAATTTGTTGTCTTCTCAACCATTTCTTAGCTTCAAACTCCCATATCTCGCGAACGGATTGACCAAACCCAGAAGTTCCTGCTGCGTCTGAAAGTAGAAACTCGCCCGATTACAACGATATGCGTATTTTTTCCCTAGGGCATTCTGGTTAATCGTTTGGAGCAGCAGAATTGCGAAAAATGTTTTGCCTTCTCAACCACTTCTTGGCTTCAAACTCCCATATCTCGCGAACGGATTGACCTAACCCAAAAATTCCTGTTGCATCTGAAAGTAGAAACTCGCCCGATTACAACGGTATGTGTATTTTTTCCCTAGGCCATTCTGGTTAAGCGTTTGGAGCAGCAGAATTGCGAAAAATTTTTTGCTTTCTCAACCATTTCTTGGCTTCAAACTGCCATATCTCGCGAACGGATTGACCTAACCCAAAAATTCCTATTGCATCTGAAAGCAGAAACTCGCCCGATTACAACGGTATGTGTATTTTTCCCTTAGGCCACTCTGGTTAAGCGATTGGAGCAGCAGAAGTGCGAAAAATTTATTGTCTTGTCAACCATTTCTTAGCTTGAAAGACCCATATCTCGCGAACGTATTGACCTAACCCAAAAATTCCTGTTGCATCTGAAAGTAGAAACTCGCACGATTACAGCGGTATGTGTAGTTTTTCCCTAGGCAATTCTGGTTAAGCGTTTGGAGCAGCAGAAGTGCTACAAATTTGTTGTCTTCTCAATCATTTCTTAGCTTCAAACTCCCATATCTCGCGAACGGATTGACCTAACCCAAAAATTCCTGTTGTGTCTGAAAGTAGAAACTCGCCCGATTACAACGGTATATGTATTTTTTCCCTAGGCCATTCTGATTAAGCGTTAGGAGCAGCAGAATTGCGAAAAATTTGTTGTCTTCATAACCATTTCTTAGCTTCAAACTCCCATATCTCGCGAACGGATTGACCTAACCAAAAAATTCCTGTTGCATCTGAAAGTAGAAACTCGCCCGATTACAACGGTATGTGTATTTTTTCCCTAGGCCATTCTAGTTAAGCGTTTCGAGAAGCATAATTGCTAAAAATGTTTTGCCTTCTCAACCATTTCTTGGCATCAAACTCCCATATCTCGCGAACGGATTGACCTAACCCAAAAATTCCTATTGCATCTGAAAGTAGACACTCGCCCGATTACAGGGGTATGTGTATTTTTTCCCTAGGCAATTCTGGTTAAGCGTTTGGAGCAGCAGAATTGCGAAAAATGTGTTGCCTTCTCAACAATTTCTTGGCTTCAAGCTCCCATATCTCGCGAACGGATTGACCTAACCCAAAAACTCCTATTGCATCTGAAAGTAGAAACTCGCCCGATTACAACGGTACGTGTATTTTTCCCTTAGGCCATTCTGGTTAAGCGTTTGGAGCAGCAGAATAGCGAAAAATTTTTTGCCTTCTCAACCATTTCTAGGCTTCAAACTCCCATATCTCGCGAACGGATTGACCTAACTCAAAAATTCCTGTTGCATCTGAAAGTAGAAACTCGCCCGATTACAAGGGTATGTGTATTTTTTCCCTAGCCCATTCTGGTTAAGCGTTTGGAGCAGCAGAATTGCGAAAAATTTGTTGTCTTCTCAACCATTTCTTAGCTTCAAAGTCCCATATCTCGCGAACGGATTGACCAAACTCAAAAATTCCTGCTGCGTCTGAAGGTTGAAACTCGCCCGATTACAACGATATGCGTATTTTTTCCCTAGGCCATCCTGGTTAAGCGTTTGGAGCAGCAGAATTGCGAAAAATGTTTTGCCTTCTCAACCATTTCTTGGCTTCAAACTCCCATATCTCGCGAACGGATTGACCTAACCCAAGAATTCCTGTTGCGTCTGAAAGTAGAAACTCGCCCGATTACAACGGTATGTGTCTTTTTTCCCTAGGCCATTCTGATTAAGCGTTTGGAGCAGCAGAATTGCGAAAAATTTTTTTCCTTCCCAACCATTTCTTGGCTTCAAACTCCCATATCTCGCGAACGGATTGACCTAACCCCAAAATTCCTGTTGCGTCTGAAAGTAGAAACTCGCCCGATTACAACGGTATGTGTATTTTTCCCTTAGGCCACTCTGGTTAAGCGATTGGAGCAGCAGAAGTGCGAAAAATTTATTGTCTTGTCAACCATTTCTTAGCTTGAAAGTCCCATATCTCGCGAACGTATTGACCTAACCCAAAAATTCCTGTTGCATCTGAAAGTAGAAACTCGCACGATTACAGCGGTATGTGTTGTTTTTCCCTAGGCAATTCTGGTTAAGCGTTTGGAGCAGCAGAAGTGCGACAAATTTGTTGTCTTCTCAATCATTTCTTAGCTTCAAACTCCCATATCTCGCGAACGGATTAACCTAACCCTAAAATTCCTGTTGCATCTGAAAGTAGAAACTCGCCCGATTACAACGGTATGTGTATTTTTTCCCTAGGCCATTCTGGTTAAGCGTTTGGAGCAGCAGAATTGCGAAAAATTTTTTGCCTTCTCAACCATTTCTTGGCTTCAAACTCCCATATCTCGCGAACGGATTGACCTATCCCAAAAATTCCTGCTGCGTCTGAAAGTAGAAACTCGCCCGATTACAACGGTATATGTATTTTTTCCCTAGGCCATTCTGATTAAGCGTTTGGAGCAGCAGAATTGCGAAAAATTTGTTGTCTTCATAACCACTTCTTAGCTTCAAACTCCCATATCTCGCGAACGGATTGACCTAACCCAAAAATTCCTGTTGCGTCTGAAAGTAGAAACGCGCCCGATTATAACGATATGCGTATTTTTTCCCTAGGCCATTCTGGTTAAGCGTTTGGAGCAGCAGAATTGCGAAAAATGTTTTGCCTTCTCAACAATTTCTTGGCTTCAAGCTCCCATATCTCGCGAACGGATTGACCTAACCCAAAAACTCCTATTGCATCTGAAAGTAGAAACTCGCCCGATTACAACGGTACGTGTATTTTTCCCTTAGGCCATTCTGGTTAAGCGTTTGGAGCAGCAGAATAGCGAAAAATTTTTTGCCTTTCTCAACCATTTCTAGGCTTCAAACTCCCATATCTCGCGAACGGATTGACCTAACCCAAAAATTCCTGTTGCATCTGAAAGTAGAAACTCGCCCGATTACAACGGTATGTGTATTTTTTCCCTAGCCCATTCTGGTTAAGCGTTTGGAGCAGCAGAATTGCGAAAAATTTTTTGCCGTCCCAACCATTTCTTGTCTTCAAACTCCCATATCCTGCGAACGGATTGACCTAACCCAAAAATTCCTATTGCATCCGAAAGTAGAAACTCGCCCGATTGCAACGGTATGTGTATTTTTTCCCTAGGCCATTCTGGTTAAGCGTTAGGAGCAGCAGAAGTGCGAAAAAGTTGTTGTCTTCTCAACCATTTCTTAGCTTTAAACTCCCATATCTCGCGAACGGATTGACCAAACCCAGAAGTTCCTGCTGCGTCTGAAAGTAGAAACTCGCCCGGTTACAACGGTATGTGTATTTTTTCCCTAGGCCATTCTGGTTATGCGTTAGGAGCAGCAGAATTGCGAAAAATTTGTTGTCTTCTCAACCATTCCTTAGCTTCAAACTCCCATATCTAGCGAACGGATTGACCAAACCCAGAAGTTCATGCTGCGTCTGAAAGTAGAAACTCGCCCGATTACAACGATATGCGTATTTTTTCCCTAGGCCATTCTGGTTAAGCGTTTGGAGCAGCAGAAGTGCGAAAAATTTGTTGTCTTCTCAACCATTTCTTGGCTTCAAACTCCCATATCTCGCGAACGGATTGATCTAACCCAAAAATTCCTGTTGCGTCTGAAAGTAGAAACTCGCCCGATTACAACGGTATGTGTATTTTTTCCCTAGGCCATTCTGATTAAGCGTTTGGAGCAGCAGAAGTGCGAAAAATTTGTTGTCTTCATAACCATTTCTTAGCTTCAAACTCCCATATCTCGCGAACGGATTGACCTAACCAAAAAATTCCTGTTGCATCTGAAAGTAGAAACTCGCCCGATTACAACGGTATGTGTATTTTTTCCCTAGGCCATTCTAGTTAAGCGTTTCGAGAAGCATAATTGCTAAAAATGTTTTGCCTTCTCAACCATTTCTTGGCATCAAACTCCCATATCTCGCGAACGGATTGACCTAACCCAAAAATTCCTATTGCATCTGAAAGTAGACACTCGCCCGATTACAGGGGTATGTGTATTTTTTCCCTAGGCAATTCTGGTTAAGCGTTTGGAGCAGCAGAATTGCGAAAAATGTGTTGCCTTCTCAACAATTTCTTGGCTTCAAGCTCCCATATCTCGCGAACGGATTGACCTAACCCAAAAACTCCTATTGCATCTGAAAGTAGAAACTCGCCCGATTACAACGGTACGTGTATTTTTCCCTTAGGCCATTCTGGTTAAGCGTTTGGAGCAGCAGAATAGCGAAAAATTTTTTGCCTTCTCAACCATTTCTAGGCTTCAAACTCCCATATCTCGCGAACGGATTGACCTAACTCAAAAATTCCTGTTGCATCTGAAAGTAGAAACTCGCCCGATTACAACGGTATGTGTATTTTTTCCCTAGCCCATTCTGGTTAAGCGTTTGGAGCAGCAGAATTGCGAAAAATTTGTTGTCTTCTCAACCATTTCTTAGCTTCAAAGTCCCATATCTCGCGAACGGATTGACCAAACTCAAAAATCCTGCTGCGTCTGAAGGTTGAAACTCGCCCGATTACAACGATATGCGTATTTTTTCCCTAGGCCATCTGGTTAAGCGTTTGGAGCAGCAGAATTGCGAAAAATGTTTTGCCTTCTCAACCATTTCTTGGCTTCAAACTCCCATATCTCGCGAACGGATTGACCTAACCCAAGAATTCCTGTTGCGTCTGAAAGTAGAAACTCGCCCGATTACAACGGTATGTGTCTTTTTTCCCTAGGCCATTCTGATTAAGCGTTTGGAGCAGCAGAATTGCGAAAAATTTTTTTCCTTCCCAACCATTTCTTGGCTTCAAACTCCCATATCTCGCGAACGGATTGACCTAACCCCAAAATTCCTGTTGCGTCTGAAAGTAGAAACTCGCCCGATTACAACGGTATGTGTATTTTTCCCTTAGGCCACTCTGGTTAAGCGATTGTAGCAGCAGAAGTGCGAAAAATTTATTGTCTTGTCAACCATTTCTTAGCTTGAAAGTCCCATATCTCGCGAACGTATTGACCTAACCCAAAAATTCCTGTTGCATCTGAAAGTAGAAACTCGCACGATTACAGCGGTATGTGTTGTTTTTCCCTAGGCAATTCTGGTTAAGCGTTTGGGCAGCAGAAGTGCGACAAATTGTTGTCTTCTCAATCATTTCTTATCTTCAAAACTCCCATATCTCGGAACGGATTGACCAAACCCTAAAATTCCTGTTGCATCTGAAAGTAGAAACTCGCCGATTACAACGGTATGTGTATTTTTTCCCTAGGCCATTCTGGTTAGCGTTTGGAGCAGCAGAATTGCGAAAAATTTTTTGCCTTCTCAACCATTTCTTGGCTTCAAACTCCCATATCTCGCGAACGGATTGACCTATCCAAAAATTCCTGGCTGCGTCTGAAAGTAGAAACTCGCCCGATTACAACGGTATATGTATGTTTTTTCCCTAGGCCATTCTGATTAAGCGTTTGGAGCAGCAGAATTGCGAAAAATTTGTTGTCTTCATAACCACTTCTTAGCTTCAAACTCCCATATCTCGCAACGGATTGACCTAACCCAAAAATTCCTGTTGCGTCTGAAAGTAGAAACGCGCCCGATTATAACGATATGCGTATTTTTTCCCTAGGCCATTCTGGTTAAGCGTTTGGAGCACAGAATTGCGAAAATGTTTTGCCTTCTCAACAATTTCTTGGCTTCAAGCTCCCATATCTCGCGAACGGATTGACCTAACCCAAAAACTCCTATTGCATCTGAAAGTAGAAACTCGCCCGATTACAACGGTACGTGTATTTTTCCCTTAGGCCATTCTGGTTAAGCGTTTGGAGCAGCAGAATAGCGAAAAATTTTTTGCTTCTCAACCATTTCTAGGCTTCAAACTCCCATATCTCGCGAACGGATTGACCTAACCCAAAAATTCCTGTTGCATTGAAAGTAGAAACTCGCCCGATTACAACGGTAGTGTATTTTTTCCCTAGCCCATTCTGGTTAATGGTTTGGAGCAGCAGAATTGCGAAAAATTTTTTGCCGTCCCAACCATTTCTTGGTCTTCAAACTCATATCCTGCGA
The DNA here is from genome assembly GCF_051014685.1 of Ptiloglossa arizonensis. Lineage (NCBI taxonomy): Eukaryota > Metazoa > Arthropoda > Insecta > Hymenoptera > Colletidae > Ptiloglossa > Ptiloglossa arizonensis. The sequence goes on along the minus strand of NW_027478619.1, from coordinate 618,060 downwards.
ACGGATTGACTAACCCAAAAATTCCTATTGCATCCGAAAGTAAGAAACTCGCCTCGATTGCAACGGTATGTGTATTTTTTCCCTAGGCCATTCTGGTTAAGCGTTAGGAGCACAGAAGTGCGAAAAAGTTGTTGTCTTCTCAACCATTTCTTAGCTTTAAACTCCCATATCTCGCGAACGATTGACCAAACCAGAAGTTCCTGCTGCGTCTGAAAGTAGAAACTCGCCCGGTTACAACGGTATGTGTATTTTTTCCCTAGGCCATTCTGGTTATGCGTTAGGAGCAGCAGAATTGCGAAAAATTTGTTGTCTTCTCAACCATTCCTTAGCTTCAAACTCCCATATCTAGCGAACGGATTGACCAAAACCAGAAGTTCCTGCTGCGTCTGAAAGTAGAAACTCGCCCGATTACAACGATATGCGTATTTTTTCCCTAGGCCATTCTGGTTAAGCGTTTGGAGCAGCAGAAGTGCGAAAAATTTGTTGTCTTCTCAACCATTTCTTGGCTTCAAACTCCCATATCTCGCGACGGATTGATCTAACCCAAAAATTCCTGTTGCGTCTGAAAGTAGAAACTCCCCGATTACAACGGTATGTGTATTTTTTCCCTAGCCATTCTGATTAAGCGTTTGGAGCAGCAGAAGTGCGAAAAATTTGTTGTCTTCATAACCATTTCTTAGCTTCAAACTCCCATATCTCGCGAACGGATTGACCTAACCCAAAAATTCCTATTGCCTTCTGAAAGTAGAAACTCGCCCGTTAAACGGTACATGTATTTTTCCCTTAGGCCATTCTCGTTAAGCGATTGGAGCGGCAGAAGTGCGAAAAATTTATTGTCTTGTCAACCATTTCTTAGCTTGAAAGTCCCATATCTCGCGAACGTATTGACCTAACCAAAAATTCCTATTGCATCTGAAAGTAGAAACTCGCCCGATTACAGCGGTTTGTGTATTTTTTCCCTATGCCATTCTGGTTAAGCGTTTGGAGCATCAGAATTGCGAAAAATTTTTTGCTTTCATCAACCATTTCTTGGCTTCAAACTGCCATATCTCGCGAACGGATTGACCTAACCCAAAATTCCTATTGCATCTGAAAGTAGAAACTCGCCCGATTACAACGGTACGTGTATTTTTCCCTTAGGCCATTCTGGTTAAGCGATTGGAGCAGCAGAAGTGCGAAAAATTTATTGTCTTGTCCACCATTTCTTAGCTTGAAAGTCCATATCTCGCGACTATTGACCTACCCCAAAAATTCCTATTTCATCTGAAAGTAGAAACTCGCCCGATTACAACGGTATGTGTATTTTTTCTAGGCCATTCTGGTTAAGCGTTAGGTGCAGCAGAATGTGCGAAAAAGTTGTTGTCTTCTCAACCATTTCTTAGCTTTAAACTCCCATATCTCGCGAACGGATTGACCAAACCCAGAAGTTCCTGCTGCGTCTGAAAGTAGAAACTCGCCCGATTACAACGATATGTGTATTTTTTCCCTAGGCCATTCTGATTAAGCGTTTGGTGCAGCAGAAGTGCGAAAAATTTGTTGCTTCATAACCATTTCTTAGCTTCAAACTCCCATATCTCGCGAAAAATTGACCTAACCCAAAAATTCTATTGCATCTGAAAGTAGAAACTCGCAACGTTACAACGGTATGTGTATTTTTTCTCTAGGACATTCTGGTATGCGTTAGGAGCAGCAGAATTGCGAAAAATTTGTTGTTTCTCAACCATTTCTTAGCTTCAAACTCCCATATCTCGCGAACGGATTGACCAAACCCAGAAGTTCCTGCTGCGTCTGAAAGTAGAAACTCGCCGATTACAACGATATGCGTATTTTTCCCTAGGCCATTCTGGTTAAGCGTTTGGAGCAGCAAGTGCGAAAAATTTGTTGTCTTCTCAACCATTTCTTGGCTTCAAACTCCCATATCTCGCGAACGGATTGACCTAACCCAAAAGTTCTGTTGCGTCTGAAAGTAGAAACTCGCCCGATTACAACGATATGTGTATTTTTTCCCTAGGCCATTCTGGTTAAGCGTTAGGAGCAGCATAAGTGCGAAAAATTTGTTGTCTTCTCAATCATTTCTTAGCTTCAAACTCCCATATCTCGCGAACGATTGACCTAACCCAAAAATTCCTGTTGCATCTGAAAGTAGAAACTCGCCCCGATTTCAACATGTATGTGTATTTTTTCCCTAGGCCATTCTGGTTAAGCGTTTGGAGCAGCAGAATTGCGAAAAATTTTTTGCTTTCTCAACCATTTCTTGGCTTCAAACTGCCATATCTCGCGAAGGATTGACCTAAAACCCAAAAATTCCTATTGCATCTGAAAGTAGAAACTCGCCCGATTACAGCGGTATGTGTATTTTTTCCTATGCCATTC